>NC_091995.1:96777803-96782803 GCF_044704955.1 Pristiophorus japonicus
ATTGGTGGAGCGGGGGGCAGCGGGGAGAGAGGGGAGGGCAGGGGGAGAGAGGGGAGGGCAGGGGAGAGAGGGGAGGGCAGGGGGAGAGAGGGGAGGGCAGGGGGAGAGAGGGGAGGGCAGGGGAGAGAGGGGGAGGGCAGGGGGGAGAGGGGAGGGCAGGGGAGAGAGGGGAGGGCAGGGGGAGAGAGGGGAGGGCAGGGGGAGAGAGGGGAGGGCAGGGGGAGAGAGGGGAGGGCAGGGGGAGAGAGGGGAGGGCAGGGGGAGAGAGGGAGGGCAGGGGGAGAGAGGGGAGGGCAGGGGAGAGAGGGGAGGGGCAGGGGGGAGAGAGGGGAGGGCAGGGGAGAGAGGGGAGGGCAGGGGAGAGAGGGGAGGGCAGGGGGAGAGAGGGGAGGGCAGGGGGAGAGAGGGGAGGGCAGGGGGAGAGAGGGGAGGGCAGGGGGAGAGGGGGGGCAGGGGGAGAGAGGGAGGGCAGGGGGAGAGAGGGGAGGGCAGGAGAGAGGGGAGGGCAGGGGAGAGAGGGGAGGGCAGAGGAGGGGCAGGGGGGAGAGAGGGGAGGGCAGGGGGGAGAGGGGAGGGCAGGGGGAGAGGGGGAGGGCAGGGGGAGAGAGGGGAGGCGGGGAGGGGGAGAGAGGGGAGAGAGACAGGTCGGGATGTGTCCACGGCCAGATCTGCAGTGAGGTGGCATGGCCAATCAGCCCCTCACACTCCCAGCAGCTTCGAAAAGTTTGTTGCAGATTTCTGCCACACTGCCACCGGAATTGTCTGGTCGCGTCTCCCCCGGGTGTACAATCAGATGGGGCCACTCACACACAGTGTGCACACTCACTCACACACAGCGTACACATTCAGACAGTGTACACACAGTGTGCGCGCACACACACACACACACTCGAACACACGGTGCGCACTCGGTCTCCTATGTTGGTGCCCGAGTGTTGTTGGAGATGGAGGACGTGATGTCCATGCTTAAGGTTGTCTGTGACCGGTGGGCACTGCAGGAACTGGGGAGCTTCATCCCTCGCGCCCCCCGCCCCCCACACACACATTTTAATGTAATTTGTTATGGTTCATTTAAATTGATATAAGTCACAGTTTAACATTGGTACCCCTTTGTCCCGCAAACTCTTTCATCAAACACTGAATTTAGCACTGAAGAGGTTTCCCTTCTTTTGATCCAGGCCCAATACAACCAATTCCGTGTCACTATATCGTTTCTTACCGGTCGGACTGGACTCAAATTCGAGAGCCAAGCGGTCCCGACCCGAGAGACCCTGACCCCCAACCCGAGACCCTGACCCCCGACCCCGAAGATCCCAGAGACCCAGACACCCCGACCCGAGCGACCCCAGTGACCCCGACCCAAGAGACCCTGACCCGAGAGACCCCGACCCCCGAGATCCAGGCGACCCCCGACCCCAACCCGAGAGATCCCGACCCCCGACCCGAGTGACCCCGACCTCGGTGAGGCCAGGTGTCCGTGGAGACGGAGGTCGATGAGAAGGTCACCGCCCTGGTCCGGGCAGGGAAGTGGTTGACTGCTTAATTGGTAAGTATCTCTCTCTATTTCTTTTTAATTAATTTTAATTCGATAAGGCTAACGAGAGGGATGGCAGTGCAGCTCAGTCCCGGGGAGTGCACGTCCTGCGGTATGTGGGAAGTCCTGGACGCTTCGTGCAGCTGAGACAACCCTGTGTGCAGGAGGTGTCTCCAGCTTCAACTATTCGAGCTCCACGTTTTGGAGCTGGAGCAGCGGGTGGAGTCACTGCAGGGCATCCGCGATGCTAAGAGCCACATGGCTAGCACGTTCCAGGAGGTGGTCACCCTGCAGCTTAAAGGCGTGCAGGTAGAGGGGAAGTGGGTGACCACCAGACGCAGTAAGAATGTTAGGCAGGCAGTGCAGGAGTCCCGCCCATGAGTCCATCTCATTTTCACCGATATTCACTTCTGAGTATCGGTAAGGATAATGGTGCCTCTGGGGAGTGCAGCCAGAGCCAATTCCAAGGCACCACGGGTGGCTCAGCTGCACAGGGTGAGGGCCGAAGGATAAAAGAGCCCTAGTGATAGGGGATTCTATAGTTCGGGGAACAGACAGGCCTTTCTGCGGCCGTAGACGTGACTCCTGGATGGTATGGTGCCTCCCTGGTGGCAGGGTCACGGATGTCACAGAGCGGACACAGAGCATCCTGGGGGGTGGGGAGGGTAAACAGCTAGAGGTCGTGGTCCATATCGGGACCAACCACATAGGTAGAAAGAGGGACGAGGTCCTACAGGCAGAATTTAGGGAGCTAGGAGAAGAATTAAAGGGTAGGACCGCAAAGGTAGTAATCTCGAGGTGACAGCCGGTGCCACGTGCGAATGAGTATAAGAATAGAAGGATAGAGAGAATGAACACGTGGCTGGAGAGTTGGTGCAGGAGGGAGGGATTTAAATTCCTGAGGCATTGGGGGAGATGGGACCTGTACAAACCGGACGGGTTGCACCTCAACAGCACCGGGACCAATATCCTCACGGGGAGTTTTGCTCGTGCTGTTGGGTAAAGTTTCAACTAGCTTGTCAGGGGGATGGGAATCTGAGAACAAATTCAAAAGGAAAGGAAGTAAAGCAGAAATTGGATAGCAAGAATCTAGAAAGCGAATCTGTAAGACAGGGCTTAGTAAGTGGTAAGCAAGGAGGTCTTCCTGTGCTGAATGGTATATACTTTAATGCAAGGAGTATAGTGAATAAGGCGGATGAACTAAGAGCACAGGTAGACACTTGGGAATATGACAATATAGCCATTACAGAAACATGGCTGAAAGAGGGGCAGGTTTGGCAGATCAATATTCCTGGCTACAGGATTTTTGGACAAGATAGAGAGGGGGTAAAAAGGAGGGAGGATCGTGGTACTGATTAAAGAAACTATTACAGCGGTGAGGAAGGATGATATATTAGAGGGATCATCAAATGAGGCCATATGGGTCGAATTGAAAAATAAAAAGGGGGCGATCACACTGCTGGGCGTGTATTATAGACCCCCGAACAGTGGGAGGGAGATAGAGGAGTAAATATGTCGGCAAATTGTCTAAAAACCATAGGGTAGTAATAGTAGGGGATTTTAACTATTCAAATATTGATTGATTTAGTGTGAGGGTGCGGAATTCTTGAAATGCATTTTTAGTCAGTATGTAGCAAGCCCAACACGGGAGGGGGCAGTCTGGGATTTAGTTTTGGGGAATGAAGCTGGACAGGTTGAAGGGGTATTAGTGGGGGAACACTTGGGTGCCAGTGACCATAATTCAGTCAGATTCAAGTTGGTTATGGATAAGGACAAAGATAGGCCTGGAATAAAAGTTCCGAATTGGGGAAAAGCTAATTTTGCTAAGTTAAGGAGTGATTTGGCCACAGTGGACTGGAAACAGCTACTTGTGGGTAAATCAGTGTCGGAACAGTGGGAGGCATTCAAGGAGGAGATCCGGAAGACTCAGGCCAATCCTGTGACCTTAAAGAAAAAGGCTGCGAAAAATAATTCTAGAGCCCCCTGGATGTCTCAGGACTTACAGGGGAGGATAAAGAAAACAAGGGATGCTTATGTCATATACCAATGGCTAAATACTGTAGAATCTCTAGAAAGTTCAGAGGTTAAATTAAAAAGGATATTAGGAATGCTAAGAGAGAGCATGTAAAATTCTTGACGAGTAAAATTAAGGAAAACCCTAAGATGTTCCATAAATATATTAAGAGTAAAAGGGTAACTAAAGAAAGGGTAGGGTCTATTAGAGACCATGAGGGTAATCTTTGTGCGGAGGCGGAAGATGTTGGTAAGGTTCTTAACGAATACTTTGCATCTGTTTTCACAAAGGAAAGGGGCAATGCAGATACTGCTATCGAGGAGGAGTGAAACTCCAAATTAAATAAATATACTGAGAGGAAGTATTCAGGGGTTTAGCAGCTTTGAAAGTAGCTAAGTCCCTGGCCCGGATGAAATGCATCCCAGGCTGTTGAGCGAAGTAAAGGAGGAAATAGCAGAGGCCTTGACCATCATTTTCCAGTCCTCTTTGGATCTGGGCATGGTGCCGGAGGATTGGAGGACTGCTAATGTAGTACCCTTGTTTAAGAAGGGTGAAAGGGATAGACCGAGTAATTACAGGCTTGTCAGCCTAACCTCAGTGGTGGCAAAATTATTGGAAAAAATCCTGAAAGACAGGATAAATCTACTTTTAGAAAGGCAAGGATTAATTAGGGACAGTCAGCACGGAGTTGTTAAGGGAAAATCGTGTTTGTCTAATCTGATTGAATTTTTTGAGGAGGTAAGCAAGAGGGTTGATGAGGGTAGTGTGTACAATGTGGTATATATGGACTTTAGCAAGGCTTTTGATAAGGTTCCACATGGTAGACAGGTCATGAAGGCTAAAGCCCATGGGATCCAGGGCAAAGTGGCAAGTTGGATCCAAAATTGGCTTGGAGGTAGGAAGAAAAGGGTAATGGTTGATGGATGTTTTTGTGACTGGAAGGATGTTTCCAGTGGGGTCCCGCAGGGCTCAGTACTGGGTCCCTTGCTTTTTGTGGTATATATCAACGATTTAGATTTGAATATAGGGAGTATGATTAAGAAGTTTGCAGACGACACTAAAATTGGCTGTGTGGTTGATAATGAAGAGGAAAGTCATGGGCTGCAGGAGGATATCAATCTACTGGTCAGGTGGGCAGAGCAGTGGCAAATGGAATTTAATTCAGAGAAGTGTGAGGTGATGCACTTTGGGAGGGCTAATAAGGAAAGGGTATACACATTAAGCGGTAGGCCACTTAATAGTGTAGATGAACAAAGGGACCTTAGAGTGCTTGTCCACAGATCTCTGAAAGGAGCAGGCCAGGTGGATAAGGTGGTTAAGAAGGCATTAGGAATGTTTGCCTTTATTGGCCAAGGCATAGAATATATTAGCAGGGAGGTTATGCTTAAATTGTACAATACTCTGGTTAGGCCACAGCTGGAGTACTGCGTGCAGTTCTGCTCGCCATATTAT
>NC_091995.1:96787803-96882843 GCF_044704955.1 Pristiophorus japonicus
CCGCACTGTCGGAGGGGCAGTGCTGAGGGACTGCCGCACTGTCGGAGGGGCAGTACTGAGGGAGCGCCGCACTGTCGGAGGGGCAGTACTGAGGGAGTGCCGCACTGTCGGAGGTGCCATCTTTCAGATGAGTCGTTAAACCGTAGCCCCGTCTGCTCTCTCAAGTGGACATTAAAAAATGTCACGGCACTATTTCGAAGAAGAGCAGGGGCAAATATTTATCCCTCAATCAACATAACCAAAACAGATTATCTGGTCATTATCACATTGCTGTGTGTGGGAGCTTGCTGTGCGCAAGTTGGCTGCTGCATTTCCCACATTACAACAGTGACCACACTTCGAAAGTACTTCGTTGGCTGTGAAGCGCTTTGAGGCGTCCGGTGGTCGTGGCGCTATATAAATGCAAGTCTTTGGCTCAAGGGCCGTGTGGCCTTCTCCTATTTCTTATGTTCTTTCTTTACAAATGATTTTGAAATGATTCTGTGAGCACCGAGTGTGGATGTGGCAGTGTGTGTGTGGGTCTGTGTCAGGGTCTGTGTCCGGGGGGGTGAGGGAGTGTGAGGGTCTGTGTGTCAGGGTCTGTGTCAGGGGGGGTGAGGGAGTGTGAGAGGGTCTGTGTCAGGGGGGGTGAGGGAGTGTGAGGGTCTGTGTCGGGGGGGTGAGGGAGTGTGAGGGTCTGTGTCGGGGGGGGGGTGAGGGTCTGTGTGAGGGTCTGTGTGGGGGTCTGTGTCGGGGGGGGTGAGGGAGTGTGAGGGTCTGTGTCAGGGGGGGGTGAGGGTCTGTGTGGGGGTCTGTGTCGGGGGGGGTGAGGGAGTGTGAGGGTCTGTGTCGGGGGGGGTGAGGGTCTGTGTGGGGGTCTGTGTCGGGGGGGGTGAGGGAGTGTGAGGGTCTGTGTCAGGGGGGGGTGAGGGTCTGTGTGGGGGTCTGTGTCGGGGGGGTGGGAGAGTGTGTGTGTCAGGGGGGGTGAGGGTCTGTGTGGGGGTCTGTGTCGGGGGGGTGGGAGAGTGTGAGGGTCTGTGTCAGGGGGGGGGTGTGGGTCTGTGTGGAGGTCTGTGTCGGGGGGAGTGAGGGTCTGTGTGGGGGTCTGTGTCGGGGGGGTGAGGGTCTGTGTGGGGGTCTGTGTCGGGGGGGGGTGAGGGTCTGTGTGGAGGTCTGTGTCGGGGGGGGTGGGAGAGTGTGTGTGTCAGGGGGGGTGAGGGTCTGTGTGGGGGTCTGTGTCGGGGGGGGTGGGAGAGTGTGTGTGTCAGGGGGGGTGAGGGTCTGTGTGGGGGTCTGTGTGGGGGGGGTGAGGGTCTGTGTGGGGGTCTGTGTCAGGGGGGGGTGAGGGTCTGTGTGGGGGTCTGTGTCGGGGGGGGTGAGGGTCTGTGTGGGGGTCTGTGTCGGGGGGGGGTGAGGGTCTGTGTCGGGGGGGGTGAGGGAGTGTGAGGGTCTGTGTCAGGGGGGGGTGAGGGTCTGTGTGGGGGTCTGTGTCGGGGGGGGTGAGGGTCTGTGTCGGGGGGGTGAGGGAGTGTGAGGGTCTGTGTCAGGGGGGGGTGAGGGTCTGTGTGGGGGTCTGTGTCGGGGGGGGGTGAGGGTCTGTGTCGGGGGGGGTGAGGGAGTGTGAGGGTCTGTGTCAGGGGGGGGTGAGGGTCTGTGTGAGGGTCTGTGTCGGGGGGGGTGAGGGTCTGTGTCGGGGGGGGTGAGGGTCTGTGTCGGGGGGGTGGGGGAGCTGCGGCCGGTGCCATGTGGATGTTGATGATGTGGCGCTGAGAGGGGGGCCCGGGGGGAGCGCGGGGGGGCCCGGGGTTTGGGGCCCTCTCCCCCCGCTCCCCCCCGCTCCCCCCGGGCCCCGGTTTACCTCAGGCCGCTGCCGCTGGTCCGCGGGGCTCGAGTCGATCCTCTCCCGGGAGCCGCCGCTTCCGGCCGCCAACATTGCATCAGCCGGGCGGGGCGGGGCCACCGACAACCCGCGCTCCGAGGCCCCACCCCCCCACCCTCAATCACCCCTTAACCCCTGACCTGCTGACCCCTGAACCCCCCTCACCCTGTACCCCCTACCCCCCCTCACCCCCTGAACCTCACTCCCTGAACCCCCCTCACCCCCTGAACCCCCCTCACCCCCTGAACCCCCTGAACCCCTGAACCCCCTGAACCCCCCTCACCCCCTGAACCCCTCACCCCCTGAACCCCCCTCACCCCCTGAACCCCCTCACCCCCTGAACCCCTCACCCCCTGAACCCCCCTCACCCCCTGAACCCCCTCACCCCCTGAACCCCCCTCACCCCCTGAACCCCCTGAACCCCCCTCACCCCCTGAACCCCTCACCCCCCTCACCCCCTGAACACCCCTCACCCCATGAACCCCCTGAACCCCCCTCACCCCATGAACCCCCCCTCACCCCCTGAACCCCCTCACCCCCTGAACCCCACCTCACCCCCTGAACTCCCTCTCCCCTTTAACCCCCCCCTCTCCCCTGACTCCCCCCCTCACTGGCCGAGAGGCTCCCCTCAGCCCAACCCTAACCTGACCAACCCTCCCTCACCCCTTAACCCCCCTCACCCCCTGAACTCCCCCATATCCTCTGAACCCCCCCTCACCCCCTGAACTCCCTCCCCCTTACCCCCCCCCTCCGGCCGAGAGGCGCCCCCCCCCACCCAAACCCTCACGTTGCACCCACAAGGTCCTTACTCACCCCCCCTCACCCACAACCCCAGAACCTTCACCCCTTAAACCTTGAACCCTCACCCCCTCACCCCCTTGACCACAACCCTTAAACCCTGCGCCCCTCCTCCACCCGCACACAACAATCAAGTGGCCCCTGATTTAAAGGGGCTCACACTCCAAGAACTTTTCAAGTGCCCCCTTTTTTTTGAGGGCACCAAAAACAAATTAATTAAAGGGGGGGGGCACTAAAACCAACAAACTTAAACAAATTAAACTTTAGATGTAGTTCAAATTTAAATGTGGTTGCCAGGGGTGATGGTGCACTCCAGTCCCTCCAGCGCCCACCTCTTATGGAAGACCACGAGCGGACCAGTGGGCACCACGGAAGAGGGGCCGGCAGTCGGGCTGAACGACCTCTTGACCACCCGCTGCCTGGACCGGGTGATGGTCCCCTTGGCCATGCCCAGGAGCAGTCCCACGAGGTGACCTTCCCCCCCCCACACACACACAACCTTCAACCCTTAAACCTTGAACCCTGACCCCCTCGCCCCCCACAACCTTCACCCCTCCCTCACTGAATGAAAGTCAATGGGTCAAGAGGTGAGAGGCTTCCCTGGGCCGGTGGGATCACAGGTTAAGATCGGAGAGTTGCTGGTGGTGTAAATTCATCGCACACTTTAGAAGATAAGAAAAGGAGCAGGAGAAGGACACTCGGCCCCTCGAGCCTGCTCCACCATTTAATAGAATTACGGCTGATGTACCTTACCCCGATCCCCATATCCCTCGATTTCATAGAAACATAGAAACATAGAAAATAGGTGCAGGAGTAGGCCATTCGGCCCTTCTAGCCTACACCGCCATTCAATGAGTTCATGGCTGAACATTCAACTTCAGTACCCCATTCCTGCTTTCTCGCCATACCCCTTGATCCCCCTAGTAGTAAGGACCTCATCTAACTCCTTTTTTAATATATTTAGTGAATTGGCCTCAACAACTTTCTGTGGTAGAGAATTCCACAGGTTCACCACTCTCTGGGTGAAGAAGTTCCTCCGCATCTCGGTCCTAAATGGCTTACCCCTTATCCTGAGACTGTGACCTCTGGTTCTGGACTTCCCCAACATTGGGAACATTCTTCCTGCATCTAACCTGTCTAATCCCGTCAGAATTTTAAATGTTTCTATGAGGTCCCCTCTCATTCTTCTGAACTCCAGTGAATACAAGCCCAGTTGATCCAGTCTTTCTTGATAGGTCAGTCCCGCCATCCCGGGAATCAGTCTGGTGAACCTTCGCTGCACTCCCTCAATAGCAAGAATGTCCTTCCTCAGGTTAGGAGACCAAAACTGTACACAATACTCCAGGTGTGGCCTCACCAATGCCCTGTACAACTGTAGCAACACCTCCCTGCCCCTGTACTCAAATCCCCTCGCTATGAAGGCCAACATGCCATTTGCTTTCTTAACCGCCTGCTGTACCTGCATGCCAACCTTCAATGACTGATGTACCATGACACCCAGGTCTCTTTGCACCTTCCCTTTTCCTAATCTGTCACCATTCAGATAATAGTCTGTCTCTCTGTTTTTACCACCAAAGTGGATAACCTCACATTTATCCACATTATACTTCATCTGCCATGCATTTGCCCACTCACCTAACCTATCCAAGTCGCTCTGCAGCCTCATAGCATCCTCCTCGCAGCTCACACTGCCACCCAACTTAGTGTCATCCGCAAATTTGGAGATACTACATTTAATCCCCTCATCTAAATCATTAATGTACAGTGTAAACAGCTGGGGCCCCAGCACAGAACCTTGCGGTACCCCACTAGTCACTGCCTGCCATTCTGAAAAGTACCCATTTACTCCTACTCTTTGCTTCCTGTCTGACAACCAGTTCTCAATCCACGTCAGCACACTACCCCCAATCCCATGTGCTTTAACTTTGCACATCAATCTCTTGTGTGGGACCTTGTCGAACGCCTTCTGAAAGTCCAAATATACCACATCAACTGGTTCTCCCTTATCCACTGTACTGGAAACATCCTCAAAAAATTCCAGAAGATTTGTCAAGCATGATTTCCCTTTCACAAATCCATGCTGACTTGGACCTATCATGTCACCTCTTTCCAAATGCACTGCTATGACATCCTTAATAATTGATTCCATCATTTTACCCACTACCGATGTCAGGCTGACCGGTCTATAATTTCCTGTTTTCTCTCTCCCTCCTTTTTTAAAAAGTGGGGTTACATTGGCTACCCTCCACTCCATAGGAACTGATCCAGAGTCAATGGAATGTTGGAAAATGACTGTCAACGCATCCGCTATTTCCAAGGCCACCTCCTTAAGTACTCTGGGATGCAGTCCATCAGGCCCTGGGGATTTATCGGCCTTCAATCCCATCAATTTCCCCAACACAATTTCCCGACTAATAAGGATTTCCCTCAGTTCCTCCTCCTTACTAGACCCTCCGACCCCTTTTATATCCGGAAGGTTGTTTGTGTCCTCCTTAGTGAATACCGAACCAAAGTACTTGTTCAATTGGTCCGCCATTTCTTTGTTCCCCGTTATGACTTCCCCTGATTCTGACTGCAGCGGACCTACGTTTGTCTTTACTAACCTTTTTCTCTTTACATATCTATAGAAACTTTTGCAATCCGTCTTAATGTTCCCTGCAAGCTTCTTCTCATACTCCATTTTCCCTGCCCTAATCAAACCCTTTGTCCTCCTCTGCTGAGTTCTAAATTTCTCCCAGTCCCCAGGTTCGCTGCTATTTCTGGCCAATTTATATGCCACTTCCTTGGCTTTAATACTATCCCTGATTTCCCTTGATAGCCACGGTTGAGCCACCTTCCCTTTTTTATTTTTATGCCAGACAGGAATGTACAATTGTTGTAGTTCATCCATGCGGTCTCTAAATGTCTGCCATTGCCCATCCACAGTCAACCCCTTAAGTATCATTCGCCAATCCATCCCAGCCAATTCACGCCTCATACCTTCAAAGTTAGCCTTCTTTAAGTTCTGGACCATGGTCTCTGAATTAACTGTTTCATTCTCCATCCCAATGCAGAATTCCACCATATTATGGTCACTCTTCCCCAAGGGGCCTCGCACAACGAGATTGCTAATTAATCCTCTCTCATTACATAACACCCAGTCTAAGATGGCCTCCCCCCTAGTTGGTTCCTCGACATATTGGTCTAAAAAACCATCCAATAATTTATTGATCTCAGCCTTGAATATACTCAAAGACTGAGCCTCCACAGCCCTCTGGGGCAGAGAATTCCAAAGATTCACCACCCTCTGAGTGAAGAAATTTCTCCTCATCTCAGTCCTAAATGGCCAACCCCTTATCCTGAGACTGTGACCCCTGGTTCTAGACTCTCCGGCCCGGGAAAACATCCTCCCTGCATCTATCCTGTCAAGCCCCCTCAGAATCATATATGTTTCAATGAGATCACCTCATTTTTCTAAACTTCAGAGAGTATAGGTCCAATCTCTCCTCAGGACAGCCGTCTCATCCCAGGAATCAATCTCGTGAACCTTCGTTGTACCACCTTTAAAGCAAGTATATCCTTTCTTAGATAAGGAGACCAAAACTGTACACAATACGCCAGGTGTGGTCTCACCAAGGCCCTGCACAATTGCAATTAATGAACTGCAATTAATAAATTATGTGTCTGAATGGTGAGATATGGACAGTCTATGTTTTATTTTCATTTACCCTCCTGTTGCTATAAGGAGATTAGAGCCAGTATCCTGACTGAGAGAGTGGCCAGTGTTGTGGGAGAAGAGGGAAAGCAAACAAGATCAGCAAGCAGAAAGAATTAAAAAGGGATGAGAAATGTTGCAAAAATAAAAGAGAGAAGGAGCAAGTGATAAAGAATAGATGAGAAGGAGAAGGGATTCAGACAAGTGAAGTGCTAAACAGACAGAGGCAGGTTGAGTTGTGCATTGTGAATGAAAGTGGTGACTGAGAGGAGCTGATATCGGGGTTATACCATTGCTGCAACCTGCTGCACCAGGACCATAAACTGAACATTCCTGCTCACAAATTTCCAGGACTGGTGGAGTCGGATCACAGGGGTGGAGAGTTCCATTACAGTGCTGGAACATCATCATCATAGGCGCTCCCTCGAAGCGAGGATGACTTGCTTCCACGCCAAAAAAAGATGAGTTCACAGGTGTTTCAATGAAGGACCTAATATTCCGGACCCTGAACTACATCCTGAAGGGTGGAAGATGCCTGTGGGTGGATTGTTTTAACGTAGGGTGACCGTTGCACACCAGCCACCACACGGGCTGCAGAGCGAGGTCTTGGTCCAGTGACAAGACGCCTGGTGATCTGCTCTGCTGCACGGACCTAGTGCGCACATATCACAGTGTGGGCCGGCCCGTTATGCCCCTGGACCCCTGGCCCCGAACTCACGCTTCTCCTGGGCCCCGATCACATACATTGATGACTGTATCGGTGCCGTTTCCTGCTCTCGCCTGAATTAGAAAATTTCATTCACTTTGCATCCAATTTCCACCCTATCCTCACCTTTACATAGTCCATCTCCGACTCTTCCCTTCCTTGAATTCTGTCTCCATTTTTGGTGACAGGCTATTGACAAACATTCATTATAAGCCGACTGACTCCCACAACTACCTGGACACACTTCCTTCCACCCCGCTTCCTGTAAGGACTCCGCCCCATTCTCCCAGTTTCTCTGTCTCCGTCGCATCTGTTCTGCCGACGCCACCTTCCATACAAGTGCTTCCAATATTTCTTCCTTTTTCCTCAACCGAGGATTCCCCTCTACTGTGGTTAACATGGCCCTCGACCGTGTCAGTTCTATTTCCCGCACCTCTGCTCTCACCCCTTCCCCTCCCCCAGAACCCCGACAGGGTTCCCCTTGTCCTCACCTTTCACCCCACCAGCCTCCACATTCAACGGATCATCCTCCGCCATTGTCGTCACCTCCAGCGTGATTCCACCACCAATCACATCTCCCCCTCCCCTCCCCTCTCAGCGTTCCAAAGGGATTGCTCTCTCCGTGACACCCTGGTCCATTCCGCAGTCACCCCCAGCTCCCCCTCCCCTTCTCACGGCACCTTCCCATGCAAGCACAGGAAATGCAACACCTGCCCTTTTACCCCCTCCCTTCCCACTGTCCAGGGCCCCAAACACTCCTTCCAGGTGAAACAGCGATTTACTTTACTTCTTTCAAGTTAGTATTCTGTATTCGCTGCTCACGATGTGGTCTCCTCTACATTGGGGAGACCAAACGCAGATTGGGTGACTGCTTTGCAGAACACCTCCGTTCAGTCTGTAAGCGTGACCCCAAGCTTCCAGTCGCCTGTCACTTTAATTCCCCGCCCCACTCTCACTCTGACCTCTCCGTCCTTGGCCTCCTACACTGTTCCAACGCAAGCTCAACGTAAGCTCGAGGAATAGCACCTCATCTTTCGTTTAGGCACCTTGCAGCTTGAGTGCTGCGACAATGGGACAGTAAAGGGGATCGAGCGGGAATCGATTGGTTTCGAGTTAAGGAATAGGATGGGAACTGTGAGAAAGGTGTCTCGGCAAATTCAAGAAAAATGTCAGAAGAACAGGGCTAAAATAATGAGTGAGTTTAATTATCGAAAGATAGAGTGGGGTTAGAGCATTGTGAGTGGGAAAGGAAGGAGCGGCCATCTGAAACTGTTTGCCTTCCACATTGTGTAAATATTTGCTGTAATTGGTCACATCTATTTTAGTTCTGCAATTCTTTTAAACACGAGTGTTAATGTAAATGCATATGTTTCATATCTCCACATGTGAATAACCTTGAATCACAGTCCCCTTTACAAGGGTAACCATTTAACCGTCCCGCTCTGCTTACCATCCCCGCCAGTGCAAGGCTCACACAGGAGGTATATGCACCACCTGGGGTGGGGCACAAGGCTGGTCGGAACATCAGGCTGTCCACTCTGTCCCTTACTCTCTACTGCGTTAACATCTTAGTCAGGCAAAGTTAGGGGCTCAGGGAAAAGCTGAGTCAAGAGTCTGGATCACTGTTTCTGGGATCATGCTATGCACAAATCGGTCACTGCATTTATACACAAACCATGCGTGGTGACACTTCATGCTGCAATGCTGTGGGGAGAGGTGAGTGGGTCAGGTCCTGGATTTAAAAAATACTTGGATGTGCACTTGAAGTGCCGTAACCTACAGGGTTACAGACCAAGAGCTGGAAAAAGGGATTAGGCTGGGTAGCTCTTGGTCGGCCGGCGCGGACACGATGGGCCGAATGGCCCCCTTCTGTGCTGTATATTTCTCTAATTCTCTGATCTCACAGTGTCACCTGCCTGTCTTTAATGAGTCAGATCTCACCCTTAGCCACTTCATGGCTTTATAAAAGCTTATAATTAGTCTTCATATTACTTGCAAGATTTTTTTCGTATTCATAAGAATGTAAGAAATAGGAGCAGGAGTGGGCCATGCTCAGCCATTTAATATCAAGGCTGATCTGATCATGCACTCAGCTCCACTTCCCTGCCCACTCCCTATAACCCTTAATTTCCTTATCGCTCAAAAATCTGTCTATTATATATGTAAACCTATAATTACCTAACCACCAGAGGGCTTATCCCATGGAGGCCCAAGGGATCCCACAATCTCTTGGGAGCACCTGGATATAAGGAGACCTCACAGGCTGGAGAGGGACTCTGAGATCTGTATTAAAGGACTATGGTCACACTTACTTTGAGCTTGCAGTATCTGGTCTAATTCTTTATCCAAGACATAACATTGTCTATCTCCATCTTAAATATATTCAATGACCCAGTCTCCACAGCTCTCTGAGGCAGTGAATTCCATAGATTTACAACCCTCTGAGAGAAGAAATTCCTCCTCATCTCAGTTTTAAATGGGCAGCCCCTTATTCTGAGACTATGCCCCCTAGTTCTTGTTTCCCCTATGAATGGAAATATCCTCTCTGCATCCACCTTGTCGAGCCCCCTCATTATCTTATATGTTGCGATAAGATCACCTCTCATTCTTCTGAACTTCAATGTGTATAGGCCCAACCTACTCAACCTATCTTCATAAGTCAACTCCCTCATCTCCGGAATTAACCGAGTGAACCTTCTCTGAACAAAGCAAATATATCCTTCCTTAAATACGGAGACCAAAACTGTACGCAGTACTCCAGGTGTGGCCTGTACAGTTGGACTTCTCTGCTCTAATACTCTATCCCCCTTGCAATAAAGGCCAACATTCCATTTGCCTTCCTGATATCTTGCTGTACCTGCATACTAACTGTTTGTGTTTCATACACAAGGACCTCTAGGTCCCTCTGTACTGCAGCACTTTGCAATTTTTCTTCATTTAAATTATAATTTGTTTTTCTATTATTTCTGCCAAAGTGGATAACCTCACATTTTCCCACATTATACTCCATCTGCCAAATGTTTGCCCGCTCACTGAGCCTATCTATATCCCTTTTAAAGATGTTTGTGTCCTCCTCACAACTTGCTTTCCCACCCATCTTTGTATCATCAGCAAACTTGGCTACATTACACTCGGTCCCTTCATCCAAGTCATTAATATAGATTGTAAATAGTTGAGGCCCCAGCACTGATCCCTGCGGCACCCCACTAGTCACTGTTTGCCAACCAGAAAATGACCCATTTATCCTGACAATCTGTTTTCTGTTAGTTAGCCAATCCTCTGTCCATGCTAATATATTTCCCCCAACCCTGTGAGCTTTTATCTTGTGCAGTAACGTCTGCTTGAATGTCTTCTGGAAATCCAAATACGCCACATCCACTGGTTCCCCCTTATCCACCCTGCTCATTAAATCCTCAAAGAACTCCAGCAAATTTGTCTTTCTCTTATCCTCACAGGTGGCAAGTATGTCATTCCTGTTGGTCAGGACCAGGCTCTGCAATTCCTCCTTTCCTACCTCCGCTAGATTCTCCTTACCCTGCAAACTGTCAGTCACGTCCTCCTCTTTCCGTAGCTGCATCTCTGCACTTGGTGTGACTGAGTTCTGGTGGGAACTATCCAGAAATTCGTACCCCTCCCATATATGACAGAGTATTTGTAACTCGCATTCCAGCTCAAGGACTCTGAGCCGAGTGACTCAAGGCTGAGATGTTGCCTACAGATGAGAAAATTTGGGAGAGTCTTTCTGTTCACAAACTCTCACATTCTGTAGTCCCGATACATTGTCTGTGCTGACATTTTCCATTCTACATTTATTTGTGCATGTAACACTTATATAGCAGATCTTTCATTTATCTTCACAGCTAACTGACTCTCAATGTTTCATTCAATTTATCGATCGCTCAGTTTAACAAATTTATCCAAATGGGTCTATTTACTCATTTAAAGTTGCTGGTTTGATATTTATCCTTGTCTCGTACAGATCATTTTTAAGTTAATTAATTCTTGGTCAGCCGCAAGCAACGATAGTTCGGATTAGAGACATTTGATAACAAATGTAATTCTCAGCTGTAATTTGCACGCGCTACACGATCTCCGTTACAGCACGGGTTAGATAAAGAGTAAAGATCCCTCTACACTGCTCATCAAACACTCCCAGGGCAGGTACAGGGGGTTAGATACAGAGTAAAGCTCCCTCTACACTGTCCCATCAAACACTCCCAGGGCAGGAACAGGGGGTTAGATACAGAATAAAGCTCCCTCTACACTGTCCCATCAAATACTCCCAGGGCAGGTACAGCACAGGGTAAGGTACAAAGTAAAGCTTCCTCTACACTGCCCCATCAAACATACCCAGGGCAGGTACAGCTCGGGATTAGATACAGAGTAAAGCTCACTGCACACTGTCCCATCAAACACTCCCAGGGCAGGTACAGCGCGGGGTTAGATACAGAGTAAAGCTCCTTCTACACTGTCCCATCAAACACTGCCAGGGCAGGTATAGCACGGGGTTAGATACAGAGTAAAGCTCACTCTACACTGGCCTATCAAACACTCCCAGGGCAGGTACAGGGGGTTAGATAGAGAGAAAAGCTCCCTCAACATTGCCCCATCAAACACTCCCAGGGCAGGTACCGCATCAGTAAGATACAGAGTAAAGCTCCCTCTACACTGTCCCATCAAACACTCCCAGGGCAGGTACAGCACGGGTGAGATACAGAGTAAAGCTCCCTCTACACTGTCCCATCAAACATTCCCAGGGCAGGCCCAGCACGGGGTTAGATACAGAGTAAAGCTCTCTCTGCACTGCCCCATCAAACACTCCAAGGGCAGGTACAGCACGGGTTTAGATACAGAGTAAAGCTCCCTCTGCACTGCCCCATCAAACACTCCCAGGGCAGGAACAGCACGGGGTTACATACAGAGTAAATTCCCTCTACACTGTTCCATCAAACACTCCCAGTGCAGGAACAGTGGGCTAGATACACAATAAAGCTCCCTCTACACTGTCCCATCAAACACTCCCAGGGCTGGTACAGCACAGGGTTAGATACAGAGTAAAGCTTCCTCTACACTGTCCCATCAAACACACCCAGGGCAGGTACAGCACGGGGTTAGATACAGAGTAAAGTTCCCTCTACACTGTCCCATCAAATACTCCCAGGGCAGGTACAGCATGGGTTAGATACAGAGTAAAGCTCCCTCTACACTGTCCCATCAAACATTCCCAGGTCAGGTCCAGCACGGGGTTAGATACAGAGTAAAGATCCCGCTACACTGTCTCATCAAACACTCCTAGGGCAGGTACAGCACGGGGCTAGATACAGATTAAAGCTCCCTCTACACTCTCCCATCAAACACTCCCAGAGCTGGTACAGCACGGGTTAGATACAGCGTAAAGCTCCCTCTACACTGTCCCATCAAACACTCCCAGAGCACGTACAGCATGGGGTTAGATACAGAGTAAAGCTCCCTCTACACTGTCCCATCAAATACTCCCAGGGCTGGTACAGCATGGGTTAGATACAGAGTAAAGCTCCCTCTACACTGTCCCATCAAACATTCCCAGGGCAGGTACAGCACGGGGTTAGATACAGAGTAAAGCTCCCTCTACACTGTCCCATCAAATACTCCCAGGGCAGGTACAGCATGGGTTAGATACAGAGTAAAGCTCCCTCTACACTGTCCCATCAAACATTCCCAGGGCAGGTACAGCACGGGTTAGATACAGAGTAAAGCTCCCTCGACACTGTCCCATCAAACATTCCCAGGGCAGGTCCAGCACGGGGTTAGATAGAGAGTAAAGCTCCCTCTGCACTGTCCCATCAAACACTCCCAGGGCAGGTACAGGGGTTTAGATACAGAGTAAAGCTCCCTCTACACTGTCCCATCAAACACTCCCAGGGCAGGGACAGCACGGGGTTAGATGCTGATTAAAGCTCCCTCTACACTGCACCATCAAACACTCCCAGAGCAGGTACAGCACGGTTAGACACAGAGTAAAGCTCACTCTACCCTGCCCCATCAAACACTCCCAGGGCAGGGACAGCACGGGGTTAGATGCAGAGTAAAGCTCCCTCTACACTGTCCCATCAAACACTCCCAGAGCAAGAACAGGGGGCTAGATACAGAATAAAGCTCCCTCTACACTGTCCCATCAAACACTCCCAGGGCAGGTACAGGGGGTTAGATACAGAATAAAGCTACCTCTACACTGTCCCATCAAACACTCCCAGGGCAGGAACAGGGGGTTAGATACAGAGTAAAGCTCCCTCTACACTGTCCCATCAAACACTCCCAGGGCAGGAACAGGGAGTTAGATACAGAATAAAGCTCCCTCTACACTGTCCCATCAAACACTCCCAGGGCAGGTACAGGGGGTTAGATACAGAGTAAAGCTCCCTCTACACTGTCCCATCAAACACTCCCAGGGCAGGTACAGGGGGTTAGATACAGATTAAAGCCCCTACTACACTGTCCCATCAAATACTCCCAGGGCTGGTACAGCACAGGGTTAGGTACAGAGTATAGATCCCTCTACACTGTCCCATCAAGCATTCCCAGGGCAGGTACAGCACGGGTTAGATACAGAGTAAAGCTCCCTCTACACTGTCCCATCAAACACTCCCAGGGCAGGGACAGCACGGGGTTAGATGCAGATTAAAGCTCCCTCTACACTGCACCATCAAACACTCCCAGAGCAGGTACAGCACGGTTAGACACAGAGTAAAGCTCACTCTACCCTGCCCCATCAAACACTCCCTGGGCAGGGACAGCACGGGGTGAGATGCAGAGTAAAGCTCCCTCTACACTGTCCCATCAAGCATTCCCAGGGCGGGTACAGCACGGGTTAGATACAGAGTAAAGCTCCCTCGACACTGCCCCATCAAACACTCCAAGGGCAGGAACAGGGGGCTAGATACAGAGTAAAGCTCCCTCTACACTGTCCCATCAAACATTCCCAGGGCAGGAACAGGGGGTTAGATACAGAGTAAAGCTCCCTCTACACAGTCCCATCAAACACTCCCTGGGCAGGTACAGCATGGGGTTAGATACACAGTAAAGCTCCCTCTACCCTGCCCCATCAAACACTCCCAGGGCAGGGACAGCACGGGGTTAGATGCAGAGTAAAGCTCCCTCTACACTGTCCCATCAAACACTCCCAGGGCAAGAACAGGGGGCTAGATACAGAGTAAAGCTCCCTCTACACTGTCCCATCAAACACTCCCAGGGCAGGTACAGGGGGTTAGATACAGAATAAAGCTACCTCTACACTGTCCCATCAAACACTCCCAGGGCAGGAACAGGGGGTTAGCTACAGAGTAAAGCTCCCTCTACACTGTCCCATCAAACACTCCCAGGGCAGGTACAGGGGGTTAGATACAGATTAAAGCCCCTACTACACTGTCCCATCAAACACTCCCAGGGCTGGTACAGCACAGGGTTAGGTACAGAGTATAGATCCCTCTACACTGTCCCATCAAGCATTCCCAGGGCAGGTACAGCACGGGTTAGATACAGAGTAAAGCTCCCTCTACACTGTCCCATCAAACATTCCCAGGTCAGGTCCAGCACGGGTTAAATGCAGAGTAAAGCTCCCTCTACACTGTCCCATCAAACACTCCCAGGGCGGGTACAGCACGGGTTAAATGCAGAGTAAAGCTCCCTCTACACTGTCCCATCAAACACTCCCAGGGCAGGTACAGGGGGTTAGATACAGAATAAAGCTACCTGAACACTGTCCCATCAAACATTCCCAGGGCAGGAACAGGGGGTTAGATACAGAGTAAAGCTCCCTCTACACTGTCCCATCAAACACTCCCAGGGCAGGTACATGGGGTTAGATACAGAGTAAAGCTTCCTCTACATTGTCACATCAAACTCACCCAGGGCAGGTACAGCACGGGGTTAGATACAGAGTAAAGCTCCCTCTACACATTCCCATCAAACATTCCCAGGGCAGGTACAGCACGGGTTAGATACAGAGAAAAGCTCCCTCTGCACTGCCCCATCAAACACTCCCAGGGCAGGTACAGCACGGGTTTAGATACAGATTATAGCTCCCTCTACACTGCCCCATCAAACACTCCCAGGGCAGGTACAGCATGGGTTAGATACAGAGAAAAGCTCCCTCTGCACTGCCCCATCAAACACTCCCAGGGCAGGTACAGCACGGGGTGAGATACAGAGTAAAGCTCCCTCTACACTGTCCCATCAAACACTCCCAGGGCAAGAACAGGGGGCTAGATACAGAATAAATCTACCTCGACACTGTCCCATCAAACACTCCCAGGGCAGGAACAGGGGGTTAGATACAGAGTAAAGCTCCCTCTACACTGTCCCATCAAACACTCCCAGGGCAGGAACAGGGAGTTAGATACAGAATAAAGCTCCCTCTACACTGTCCCATCAAACACTCCCAGGGCAGGTACAGGGGGTTAGATACAGAGTAAAGTTCCCTCTACACTGTCCCATCAAACACTCCCAGGGCTGGTACAGCACAGGGTTAGGTACAGAGTATAGATCCCTCTACACTGTCCCATCAAGCATTCCCAGGGCAGGTACAGCACGGGTTAGATACAGAGTAAAGCTCCCTCTACACTGTCCCATCAAACATTCCCAGGTCAGGTCCAGCACGTGGTTAGATACAGAGTAAAGCTCCCTCTACACTGTCCCATCAAACACTCCCAGGGCGGGTACAGCACGGGTTAAATGCAGAGTAAAGCTCCCTCTACACTGTCCCATCAAACACTCCCAGGGCAGGTACAGGGGGCTAGATACAGAGTAAAGCTTCCTCTACACTGTCCCATCAAACACACCCAGGGCAGGTACAGCACGGGGTTAGATACAGAGTAAAGCTCCCTCTACACTGTCCCATCAAACATTCCCAGGGCAGGTACAGCACGGGTTAGATACAGAGAAAAGCCTCCTCTGCACTGCCCCATCAAACACTCCCAGGGCAGGTACAGCACGGGTTTAGATACAGATTATAGCTCCCTCTACACTGCCCCATCAAACACTCCCAGGGCACGTACAGCATGGGTTAGATACAGAGAAAAGCTCCCTCTGCACTGCCCCACCAAACACTCCCAGGGCAGGTACAGCACGGGGTGAAATACAGAGTAAAGCTCCCTCTACACTGTCCCATCAAACACTCCCAGGGCTGGTACAGCACAGGGTTAGGTACAGAGTATAGATCCCTCTACACTGTCCCATCAAGCATTCCCAGGGCAGGTACAGCACGGGTTAGATACAGAGTAAAGCTCCCTCTACACTGTCCCATCAAACATTCCCAGGTCAGGTCCAGCACGTGGTTAGATACAGAGTAAAGCTCCCTCTACACTGTCCCATCAAACACTCCCAGGGCGGGTACAGCACGGGTTAAATGCAGAGTAAAGCTCCCTCTACACTGTCCCATCAAACACTCCCAGGGCAGGTACAGGGGGCTAGATACAGAGTAAAGCTTCCTCTACACTGTCCCATCAAACACACCCAGGGCAGGTACAGCACGGGGTTAGATACAGAGTAAAGCTCCCTCTACACTGTCCCATCAAACATTCCCAGGGCAGGTACAGCACGGGTTAGATACAGAGAAAAGCCTCCTCTGCACTGCCCCATCAAACACTCCCAGGGCAGGTACAGCACGGGTTTAGATACAGATTATAGCTCCCTCTACACTGCCCCATCAAACACTCCCAGGGCACGTACAGCATGGGTTAGATACAGAGAAAAGCTCCCTCTGCACTGCCCCACCAAACACTCCCAGGGCAGGTACAGCACGGGGTGAAATACAGAGTAAAGCTCCCTCTACACTGTCCCATCAAACATTCCCAGGGCCAGTCCAGCACGGGGTGAGATACAGAGTAAAGCTCCCTCGACACTGCCCCATCAAACACTTGCAGGGCAGGAACAGGGGGCTAGATACAGAGTAAAGCTCCCTCGACACTGTCCCATCAAACATTCCCAGGGCCAGTCCAGCACGGGGTGAGATACAGAGTAAAGCTCCCTCTGCACTGCCCCACCAAACACTCCCAGGGCAGGTACAGCACGGGGTGAGATACAGATTATAGCTCCCTCTACACTGCCCCATCAAACACTCCCAGGGCAGGTACAGCATGGGTTAGATACAGATAAAAGCTCCCTCTGCACTGCCCCATCAAACACTCCCAGGGCAGGTACAGCACGGGGTGAGATACAGAGTAAAGCTCCCTCTACACTGTCCCATCAAACATTCCCAGGGCCAGTCCAGCACGGGGTGAGATACAGAGTAAAGCTCCCTCGACACTGCCCCATCAAACACTTGCAGGGCAGGAACAGGGGACTAGATACAGAGTAAAGCTCCCTCTACACTGTCCCATCAAACATTCCCAGGGCGGGTACAGCACGGGTTAGATACAGAGTCAAGCTTCCTCTACAATGTCCCATCAAACACTCCCAGGGCGGGTACAGCACGGGTTAGATACAGAGTAAAGCTCCCTCGACACTGCCCCATCAAACACTCCAAGGGCAGGAACAGGGGGCTAGATACAGAGTAAAGCTCCCTCTACACTGTCCCATCAAACACTCCCAGGGCAGGTACAGCACGGGGTTCGATACAGAGTAAAGCTACCTCTACACTGTCCCATCAAACACTCCCAGGGCAGGAACAGGGGGTTAGATACAGAGTAAAGCTCCCTCTACACAGTCCCATCAAACATCCCCTGGGCAGGTACAGCATGGGGTTAGATACACAGTAAAGCTCCCTCTACACTGTCCCATCAAACATTCCCAGGGCAGGTCCAGCACGGGGTCAGATACAGAGTAAAGCTCACTCTACACTGGCCTATCAAACACTCCCAGGGCAGGTACAGGGGGTTAGATAGAGAGAAAAGCTCCCTCTACATTGTCCCATCAAACACTCCCAGGACAGGTACCGCATCAGTAAGATACAGAGTAAAGCTCCCTCTACACTGTCCCATCAAACATTCCCAGGTCAGGTCCAGCACGGGTTAGATACAGAGTAAAGCTCCCCCTACACTGTCCCATCAAACATTCCCAGGTCAGGTACAGCACGGGGTTAGATACAGAGTAAAGCTCCCTCGACACTGCCCCATCAAACACTCCCAGGTCAGGTCCAGCACGGGTTAGATACAGAGTAAAGCTCCCCCTACACTGTCCCATCAAACATTCACAGGTCAGGTACAGCACGGGGTTAGATACAGAGTAAAGCTCCCTCGACATTGTCCCATCAAACATTCCCAGGTCAGGTCCAGCACGGGTTAGATACAGAGTAAAGCTCCCCCTACACTGTCCCATCAAACATTCCCAGGTCAGGTACAGCACGGGGTTAGATACAGAGTAAAGCTCCCCCTACACTGTCCCATCAAACATTCCCAGGTCAGGTCCAGCACGGGGTTAGATACAGAGTAAAGATCCCGCTACACTGTCTCATCAAACACTCCTAGGGCAGGTACAGCACGGGGCTAGATACAGATTAAAGCTCCCTCTACACTCTCCCATCAAACACTCCCAGAGCTGGTACAGCACGGGTTAGATACAGCGTAAAGCTCCCTCTACACTGTCCCATCAAACACTCCCAGAGCACGTACAGCATGGGGTTAGATACAGAGTAAAGCTCCCTCTACACTGTCCCATCAAATACTCCCAGGGCTGGTACAGCATGGGGTTAGATACAGAGTAAAGCTCCCTCGACACTGTCCCATCAAACATTCCCAGGGCAGGTCCAGCACGGGGTTAGATAGAGCGTAAAGCTCCCTCTGCACTGTCCCATCAAACACTCCCAGGGCAGGTACAGGGGTTTAGATACAGAGTACAGCTCCCTCTACACTGACCCATCAAACACTCCCAGGGCAGGGACAGCACGGGGTTAGATGCAGATTAAAGCTCCCTCTACACTGCACCATCAAACACTCCCAGAGCAGGTACAGCACGGTTAGACACAGAGTAAAGCTCCCTCTACACTGTCCCATCAAACATTCCCAGGTCAGGTCCAGCACGGGTTAGATACAGAGTAAAGCTCCCCCTACACTGTCCCATCAAACATTCCCAGGTCAGGTACAGCACGGGGTTAGATACAGAGTAAAGCTCCCTCGACATTGTCCCATCAAACACTCCCAGGGCAGGTCCAGCACGGGGTTAGATACAGAGTAAAGCTCTCTCTGCACTGCCCCATCAAACACTCCAAGGGCAGGAACAGCACGGGGTTACATACAGAGTAAATTCCCTCTGCACTGTCCCATCAAACACTCCCAGTGCAGGAACAGGGGGCTAGATACAGAATAAAGCTTCCTCTACACTGTCCCATCAAACACTCCCAGGGCAGGTACGGGCGGTTAGATACAGAATAAAGCTACCTCAACACTGTCCCATCAAACATTCCCAGGGCAGGAACAGCGGGTTAGATACAGAGTAAAGCTCCCTCTACACTGTCCCAGCAAACACTCCCAGGGCAGGTACAGGGGGTGAGATACAGATTAAAGCTCCTACTACACTGTCCCATCAAACACTCCCAGGGCAGGTACAGCACAGGGTTAGATACAGAGTAAAGCTCCCTCTACACTGTCCCATCAAATACTCCCAGGGCAGGTACAGCATGGGTTAGATACAGAGTAAAGCTCCCTCTACACTGTCCCATCAAACATTCCCAGGTCAGGTCCAGCACGGGGTTAGATACAGAGTAAAGATCCCGCTACACTGTCTCATCAAACACTCCTAGGGCAGGTACAGCACGGGGCTAGATACAGATTAAAACTCCCTCTACACTCTCCCATCAAACACTCCCAGAGCTGGTACAGCACGGGTTAGATACAGCGTAAAGCTCCCTCTACACTGTCCCATCAAACACTCCCAGAGCACGTACAGCATGGGGTTAGATACAGAGTAAAGCTCCCTCTACACTGTCCCATCAAACATTCCCAGGGCAGGTACAGCACGGGTTAGATACAGAGTAAAGCTCCCTCGACACTGTCCCATCAAACATTCCCAGGGCAGGTCCAGCACGGGGTTAGATAGAGCGTAAAGCTCCCTCTGCACTGTCCCATCAAACACTCCCAGGGCAGGTACAGGGGTTTAGATACAGAGTAAAGCTCCCTCTACACTGTCCCATCAAACACTCCCAGGGCAGGGACAGCACGGGGTTAGATGCAGATTAAAGCTCCCTCTACACTGCATCATCAAACACTCCCAGAGCAGGTACAGCACGGTTAGACACAGAGTAAAGCTCCCTCTACACTGTCCCATCAAACACTCCCAGGGCAGGTACAGGGGTTTAGATACAGAGTAAAGCTCCCTCTACACTGACCCATCAAACACTCCCAGGGCAGGGACAGCACGGGGTTAGATGCAGATTAAAGCTCCCTCTACACTGCACCATCAAACACTCCCAGAGCAGGTACAGCACGGTTAGACACAGAGTAAAGCTCCCTCTACACTGTCCCATCAAACATTCCCAGGTCAGGTCCAGCACGGGTTAGATACAGAGTAAAGCTCCCCCTACACTGTCCCATCAAACATTCCCAGGTCAGGTACAGCACGGGGTTAGATACAGAGTAAAGCTCCCTCGACATTGTCCCATCAAACACTCCCAGGGCAGGTCCAGCACGGGGTTAGATACAGAGTAAAGCTCTCTCTGCACTGCCCCATCAAACACTCCAAGGGCAGGAACAGCACGGGGTTACATACAGAGTAAATTCACTCTGCACTGTCCCATCAAACACTCCCAGTGCAGGAACAGGGGGCTAGATACAGAATAAAGCTTCCTCTACACTGTCCCATCAAACACTCCCAGGGCAGGTACGGGCGGTTAGATACAGAATAAAGCTACCTCAACACTGTCCCATCAAACATTCCCAGGGCAGGAACAGCGGGTTAGATACAGAGTAAAGCTCCCTCTACACTGTCCCAGCAAACACTCCCAGGGCAGGTACAGGGGGTGAGATACAGATTAAAGCTCCTACTACACTGTCCCATCAAACACTCCCAGGGCAGGTACAGCACAGGGTTAGATACAGAGTAAAGCTCCCTCTACACTGTCCCATCAAATACTCCCAGGGCAGGTACAGCATGGGTTAGATACAGAGTAAAGCTCCCTCTACACTGTCCCATCAAACATTCCCAGGTCAGGTCCAGCACGGGGTTAGATACAGAGTAAAGATCCCGCTACACTGTCTCATCAAACACTCCTAGGGCAGGTACAGCACGGGGCTAGATACAGATTAAAGCTCCCTCTACACTCTCCCATCAAACACTCCCAGAGCTGGTACAGCACGGGTTAGATACAGCGTAAAGCTCCCTCTACACTGTCCCATCAAACACTCCCAGAGCACGTACAGCATGGGGTTAGATACAGAGTAAAGCTCCCTCTACACTGTCCCATCAAACATTCCCAGGGCAGGTACAGCACGGGTTAGATACAGAGTAAAGCTCCCTCGACACTGTCCCATCAAACATTCCCAGGGCAGGTCCAGCACGGGGTTAGATAGAGCGTAAAGCTCCCTCTGCACTGTCCCATCAAACACTCCCAGGGCAGGTACAGGGGTTTAGATACAGAGTAAAGCTCCCTCTACACTGTCCCATCAAACACTCCCAGGGCAGGGACAGCACGGGGTTAGATGCAGATTAAAGCTCCCTCTACACTGCATCATCAAACACTCCCAGAGCAGGTACAGCACGGTTAGACACAGAGTAAAGCTCCCTCTACACTGTCCCATCAAACACTCCCAGGGCAGGTACAGGGGTTTAGATACAGAGTAAAGCTCCCTCTACACTGTCCCATCAAACACTCCCAGGGCAGGGACAGCACGGGGTTAGATACAGAGTAAAGCTCCCTCTACACTGTCCCATCAAATACTCCCAGGGCAGGTACAGCATGGGTTAGATACAGAGTAAAGCTCCCTCTACACTGTCCCATCAAACATTCCCAGGTCAGGTCCAGCACGGGGTTAGATACAGAGTAAAGATCCCGCTACACTGTCTCATCAAACACTCCTAGGGCAGGTACAGCACGGGGCTAGATACAGATTAAAGCTCCCTCTACACTCTCCCATCAAACACTCCCAGAGCTGGTACAGCACGGGTTAGATACAGCGTAAAGCTCCCTCTACACTGTCCCATCAAACACTCCCAGAGCACGTACAGCATGGGGTTAGATACAGAGTAAAGCTCCCTCTACACTGTCCCATCAAACATTCCCAGGGCAGGTACAGCACGGGTTAGATACAGAGTAAAGCTCCCTCGACACTGTCCCATCAAACATTCCCAGGGCAGGTCCAGCACGGGGTTAGATAGAGCGTAAAGCTCCCTCTGCACTGTCCCATCAAACACTCCCAGGGCAGGTACAGGGGTTTAGATACAGAGTAAAGCTCCCTCTACACTGTCCCATCAAACACTCCCAGGGCAGGGACAGCACGGGGTTAGATGCAGATTAAAGCTCCCTCTACACTGCATCATCAAACACTCCCAGAGCAGGTACAGCACGGTTAGACACAGAGTAAAGCTCCCTCTACACTGTCCCATCAAACACTCCCAGGGCAGGTACAGGGGTTTAGATACAGAGTAAAGCTCCCTCTACACTGTCCCATCAAACACTCCCAGGGCAGGGACAGCACGGGGTTAGATGCAGAGTAAAGCTCCCTCGACACTGTCCCATCAAACACTCCCAGGGCAAGAACAGGGGGCTAGATACAGAATAAAGCTCCCTCTACACTGTCCCATCAAACACTCCCAGGGCAGGTACAGGGGGTTAGATACAGAATAAAGCTACCTCGACACTGTCCCATCAAACACTCCCAGGGCAGGAACAGGGGGTTAGATACAGAGTAAAGCTCCCTCTACACTGTCCCATCAAACACTCCCAGGGCAGGAACAGGGAGTTAGATACAGAATAAAGCTCCCTCTACACTGTCCCATCAAACACTCCCAGGGCAGGAACAGGGAGTTAGATACAGAATAAAGCTCCCTCTACACTGTCCCATCAAATACTCCCAGGGCTGGTACAGCACAGGGTTAGGTACAGAGTATAGATCCCTCTACACTGTCCCATCAAGCATTCCCAGGGCAGGTACAGCACGGGTTAGATACAGAGTAAAGCTCCCTCTACACTGTCCCATCAAACATTCCCAGGTCAGGTCCAGCACGTGGTTAGATACAGAGTAAAGCTCCCTCTACACTGTCCCATCAAACACTCCCAGGGCGGGTACAGCACGGGTTAAATGCAGAGTAAAGCTCCCTCTACACTGTCCCATCAAACACTCCCAGGGCAGGTACAGGGGGTTAGATACAGAATAAAGCTACCTCAACACTGTCCCATCAAACACTCCCAGGGCAGGTACAGGGGGCTAGATACAGAGTAAAGCTTCCTCTACACTGTCCCATCAAACACACCCAGGGCAGGTACAGCACGGGGTTAGATACAGAGTAAAGCTCCCTCTACACTGTCCCATCAAACATTCCCAGGGCAGGTACAGCACGGGTTAGATACAGAGAAACGCTCCCTCTGCACTGCCCCATCAAACACTCCCAGGGCAGGTACAGCACGGGTTTAGATACAGATTATAGCTCCCTCTACACTGCCCCATCAAACACTCCCAGGGCACGTACAGCATGTGTTAGATACAGAGAAAAGCTCCCTCTGCACTGCCCCACCAAACACTCCCAGGGCAGGTACAGCACGGGGTGAGATACAGAGTAAAGCTCCCTCTACACTGTCCCATCAAACATTCCCAGGGCCAGTCCAGCACGGGGTGAGATACAGAGTAAAGCTCCCTCGACACTGCCCCATCAAACACTTGCAGGGCAGGAACAGGGGGCTAGATACAGAGTAAAGCTCCCTCTACACTGTCCCATCAAACATTCCCAGGGCGGGTACAGCACGGGTTAGATACAGAGTCAAGCTCCCTCTACACTGTCCCACCAAACACTCCCAGGGCGGGTACAGCACGGGTTAGATACAGAGTAAGGCTCCCTCGACACTGCCCCATCAAACATTCCAAGGGCAGGAACAGGGGGCTAGATACAGAGTAAAGCTCCCTCTACACTGTCCCATCAAACACTCCCAGGGCAGGGACAGCACGGGGTTAGATACAGAGTAAAGCTCCCTCTACACTGTCCCATCAAACACTCCCAGGGCAGGAACAGGGGGTTAGATACAGAGTAAAGCTCCCTCTACACAGTCCCATCAAACACTCCCTGGGCAGGTACAGCATGGGGTTAGATACACAGTAAAGCTCCCTCTACACTGTCCCATCAAACATTCCCAGCGCAGGTCCAGCACGGGGTCAGATACAGAGTAAAGCTCACTCTACACTGGCCTATCAAACACTCTCAGGGCAGGTACAGGGGGTTAGATAGAGAGAAAAGCTCCCTCTACATTGTCCCATCAAACACTCCCAGGGCAGGTACCGCATCAGTAAGATACAGATTAAAGCTCCCTCTACACTGTCCCATCAAACATTCCCAGGTCAGGTCCAGCACGGGTTAGATACAGAGTAAAGCTCCCCCTACACTGTCCCATCAAACATTCCCAGGTCAGGTACAGCACGGGGTTAGATACAGAGTAAAGCTCCCTCGACATTGTCCCATCAAACACTCCCAGGGCAGGTCCAGCACGGGGTTAGATACAGAGTAAAGCTCTCTCTGCACTGCCCCATCAAACACTCCAAGGGCAGGTACAGCACGGGTTTAGATACAGAGTAAAGCTCCCTCTGCACTGCCCCATCAAACACTCCCAGGGCAGGAACAGCACGGGGTTACATACAGAGTAAATTCCCTCTGCACTGTCCCATCAAACACTCCCAGTGCAGGAACAGCGGGCTAGATACAGAATAAAGCTTCCTCTACACTGTCCCATCAAACACTCCCAGGGCAGGTACGGGGGGTTAGATACAGAATAAAGCTCCCTCTACACTGTCCCATCAAACATTCCCAGGGCAGGAACAGCGGGTTAGATACAGAGTAAAGCTCCCTCTACACTGTCCCAGCAAACACTCCCAGGGCAGGTACAGGGGGTGAGATACAGATTAAAGCTCCTACTACACTGTCCCATCAAACACTCCCAGGGCTGGTACAGCACAGGGTTAGATACAGAGTAAAGCTCCCTCTACACTGTCCCATCAAACATTCCCAGGTCAGGTCCAGCACGGGGTTAGATACAGAGTAAAGATCCCGCTACACTGTCTCATCAAACACTCCTAGGGCAGGTACAGCACGGGGCTAGATACAGATTAAAGCTCCCTCTACACTCTCCCATCAAACACTCCCAGAGCTGGTACAGCACGGGGTAGATACAGCGTAAAGCTCGCTCTACACTGTCCCATCAAACACTCCCAGAGCACGTACAGCATGGGGTTAGATACAGAGTAAAGCTCCCTCTACACTGTCCCATCAAACATTCCCAGGGCAGGTACAGCACGGGTTAGATACAGAGTAAAGCTCCCTCGACACTGTCCCATCAAACATTCCCAGGGCAGGTCCAGCACGGGGTTAGATAGAGAGTAAAGCTCCCTCTGCACTGTCCCATCAAACACTCCCAGGGCAGGTACAGGGGTTTAGATACAGAGTAAAGCTCCCTCTACACTGTCCCATCAAACACTCCCAGGGCAGGGACAGCACGGGGTTAGATGCAGATTAAAGCTCCCTCTACACTGCACCATCAAACACTCCCAGAGCAGGTACAGCACGGTTAGACACAGAGTAAAGCTCACTCTACCCTGCCCCATCAAACACTCCCAGGGCAGGTACAGGGGGTTAGATACAGAATAAAGCTACCTCGACACTGTCCCATCAAACACTCCCAGGGCAGGAACAGGGGGTTAGATACAGAGTAAAGCTCCCTCTACACTGTCCCATCAAACACTCCCAGGGCAGGAACAGGGAGTTAGATACAGAATAAAGCTCCCTCTACACTGTCCCATCAAACACTCCCAGGGCAGGTACAGGGGTTTAGATACAGAGTAAAGCTCCCTCTACACTGTCCCATCAAACACTCCCAGGGCAGGGACAGCACGGGGTTAGATACAGAGTAAAGCTCCCTCTACACTGTCCCATCAAATACTCCCAGGGCAGGTACAGCATGGGTTAGATACAGAGTAAAGCTCCCTCTACACTGTCCCATCAAACATTCCCAGGTCAGGTCCAGCACGGGGTTAGATACAGAGTAAAGATCCCGCTACACTGTCTCATCAAACACTCCTAGGGCAGGTACAGCACGGGGCTAGATACAGATTAAAGCTCCCTCTACACTCTCCCATCAAACACTCCCAGAGCTGGTACAGCACGGGTTAGATACAGCGTAAAGCTCCCTCTACACTGTCCCATCAAACACTCCCAGAGCACGTACAGCATGGGGTTAGATACAGAGTAAAGCTCCCTCTACACTGTCCCATCAAACATTCCCAGGGCAGGTACAGCACGGGTTAGATACAGAGTAAAGCTCCCTCGACACTGTCCCATCAAACATTCCCAGGGCAGGTCCAGCACGGGGTTAGATAGAGCGTAAAGCTCCCTCTGCACTGTCCCATCAAACACTCCCAGGGCAGGTACAGGGGTTTAGATACAGAGTAAAGCTCCCTCTACACTGTCCCATCAAACACTCCCAGGGCAGGGACAGCACGGGGTTAGATGCAGATTAAAGCTCCCTCTACACTGCATCATCAAACACTCCCAGAGCAGGTACAGCACGGTTAGACACAGAGTAAAGCTCCCTCTACACTGTCCCATCAAACACTCCCAGGGCAGGTACAGGGGTTTAGATACAGAGTAAAGCTCCCTCTACACTGTCCCATCAAACACTCCCAGGGCAGGAACAGGGGGTTAGATACAGAGTAAAGCTCCCTCTACACTGTCCCATCAAACACTCCCAGGGCAGGAACAGGGAGTTAGATACAGAATAAAGCTCCCTCTACACTGTCCCATCAAACACTCCCAGGGCAGGAACAGGGAGTTAGATACAGAATAAAGCTCCCTCTACACTGTCCCATCAAATACTCCCAGGGCTGGTACAGCACAGGGTTAGGTACAGAGTATAGATCCCTCTACACTGTCCCATCAAGCATTCCCAGGGCAGGTACAGCACGGGTTAGATACAGAGTAAAGCTCCCTCTACACTGTCCCATCAAACATTCCCAGGTCAGGTCCAGCACGTGGTTAGATACAGAGTAAAGCTCCCTCTACACTGTCCCATCAAACACTCCCAGGGCGGGTACAGCACGGGTTAAATGCAGAGTAAAGCTCCCTCTACACTGTCCCATCAAACACTCCCAGGGCAGGTACAGGGGGTTAGATACAGAATAAAGCTACCTCAACACTGTCCCATCAAACACTCCCAGGGCAGGTACAGGGGGCTAGATACAGAGTAAAGCTTCCTCTACACTGTCCCATCAAACACACCCAGGGCAGGTACAGCACGGGGTTAGATACAGAGTAAAGCTCCCTCTACACTGTCCCATCAAACATTCCCAGGGCAGGTACAGCACGGGTTAGATACAGAGAAACGCTCCCTCTGCACTGCCCCATCAAACACTCCCAGGGCAGGTACAGCACGGGTTTAGATACAGATTATAGCTCCCTCTACACTGCCCCATCAAACACTCCCAGGGCACGTACAGCATGTGTTAGATACAGAGAAAAGCTCCCTCTGCACTGCCCCACCAAACACTCCCAGGGCAGGTACAGCACGGGGTGAGATACAGAGTAAAGCTCCCTCTACACTGTCCCATCAAACATTCCCAGGGCCAGTCCAGCACGGGGTGAGATACAGAGTAAAGCTCCCTCGACACTGCCCCATCAAACACTTGCAGGGCAGGAACAGGGGGCTAGATACAGAGTAAAGCTCCCTCTACACTGTCCCATCAAACATTCCCAGGGCGGGTACAGCACGGGTTAGATACAGAGTCAAGCTCCCTCTACACTGTCCCACCAAACACTCCCAGGGCGGGTACAGCACGGGTTAGATACAGAGTAAGGCTCCCTCGACACTGCCCCATCAAACATTCCAAGGGCAGGAACAGGGGGCTAGATACAGAGTAAAGCTCCCTCTACACTGTCCCATCAAACACTCCCAGGGCAGGGACAGCACGGGGTTAGATACAGAGTAAAGCTCCCTCTACACTGTCCCATCAAACACTCCCAGGGCAGGAACAGGGGGTTAGATACAGAGTAAAGCTCCCTCTACACAGTCCCATCAAACACTCCCTGGGCAGGTACAGCATGGGGTTAGATACACAGTAAAGCTCCCTCTACACTGTCCCATCAAACATTCCCAGCGCAGGTCCAGCACGGGGTCAGATACAGAGTAAAGCTCACTCTACACTGGCCTATCAAACACTCTCAGGGCAGGTACAGGGGGTTAGATAGAGAGAAAAGCTCCCTCTACATTGTCCCATCAAACACTCCCAGGGCAGGTACCGCATCAGTAAGATACAGATTAAAGCTCCCTCTACACTGTCCCATCAAACATTCCCAGGTCAGGTCCAGCACGGGTTAGATACAGAGTAAAGCTCCCCCTACACTGTCCCATCAAACATTCCCAGGTCAGGTACAGCACGGGGTTAGATACAGAGTAAAGCTCCCTCGACATTGTCCCATCAAACACTCCCAGGGCAGGTCCAGCACGGGGTTAGATACAGAGTAAAGCTCTCTCTGCACTGCCCCATCAAACACTCCAAGGGCAGGTACAGCACGGGTTTAGATACAGAGTAAAGCTCCCTCTGCACTGCCCCATCAAACACTCCCAGGGCAGGAACAGCACGGGGTTACATACAGAGTAAATTCCCTCTGCACTGTCCCATCAAACACTCCCAGTGCAGGAACAGCGGGCTAGATACAGAATAAAGCTTCCTCTACACTGTCCCATCAAACACTCCCAGGGCAGGTACGGGGGGTTAGATACAGAATAAAGCTCCCTCTACACTGTCCCATCAAACATTCCCAGGGCAGGAACAGCGGGTTAGATACAGAGTAAAGCTCCCTCTACACTGTCCCAGCAAACACTCCCAGGGCAGGTACAGGGGGTGAGATACAGATTAAAGCTCCTACTACACTGTCCCATCAAACACTCCCAGGGCTGGTACAGCACAGGGTTAGATACAGAGTAAAGCTTCCTCTACACTGTCCCATCAAATACTCCCAGGGCAGGTACAGCATGGGTTAGATACAGAGTAAAGCTCCCTCTACACTGTCCCATCAAACATTCCCAGGTCAGGTCCAGCACGGGGTTAGATACAGAGTAAAGATCCCGCTACACTGTCTCATCAAACACTCCTAGGGCAGGTACAGCACGGGGCTAGATACAGATTAAAGCTCCCTCTACACTCTCCCATCAAACACTCCCAGAGCTGGTACAGCACGGGGTAGATACAGCGTAAAGCTCGCTCTACACTGTCCCATCAAACACTCCCAGAGCACGTACAGCATGGGGTTAGATACAGAGTAAAGCTCCCTCTACACTGTCCCATCAAACATTCCCAGGGCAGGTACAGCACGGGTTAGATACAGAGTAAAGCTCCCTCGACACTGTCCCATCAAACATTCCCAGGGCAGGTCCAGCACGGGGTTAGATAGAGAGTAAAGCTCCCTCTGCACTGTCCCATCAAACACTCCCAGGGCAGGTACAGGGGTTTAGATACAGAGTAAAGCTCCCTCTACACTGTCCCATCAAACACTCCCAGGGCAGGGACAGCACGGGGTTAGATGCAGATTAAAGCTCCCTCTACACTGCACCATCAAACACTCCCAGAGCAGGTACAGCACGGTTAGACACAGAGTAAAGCTCACTCTACCCTGCCCCATCAAACACTCCCAGGGCAGGTACAGGGGGTTAGATACAGAATAAAGCTACCTCGACACTGTCCCATCAAACACTCCCAGGGCAGGAACAGGGGGTTAGATACAGAGTAAAGCTCCCTCTACACTGTCCCATCAAACACTCCCAGGGCAGGAACAGGGAGTTAGATACAGAATAAAGCTCCCTCTACACTGTCCCATCAAACACTCCCAGGGCAGGTACAGGGGGTTAGATACAGAGTAAAGCTGCCTCTACACTGTCCCATCAAACACTCCCAGGGCAGGGACAGCACGGGGTTAGATGCAGATTAAAGCTCCCTCTACACTGCACCATCAAACACTCCCAGAGCAGGTACAGCACGGTTAGACACAGAGTAAAGCTCACTCTACCCTGCCCCATCAAACACTCCCAGGGCAGGGACAGCACGGGGTTAGATGCACAGTAAAGCTCCCTCTACACTGTCCCATCAAAAACTCCCAGGGAAGAACAGGGGGCTAGATACAGAATAAAGCTCCCTCTACACTGTCCCATCAAACACTCCCAGGGCAAGAACAGGGGGCTAGATACAGAATAAAGCTCCCTCTACACTGTCCCATCAAACATTCCCAGGTCAGGTCCAGCACGTGGTTAGATACAGAGTAAAGCTCCCTCTACACTGTCCCATCAAACATCCCAGGGCAGGTACAGGGGGTTAGATACAGAGTAAAGCTCCCTCTACACTGTCCCATCAAACACTCCCAGGGCAGGTACAGGGGGTTAGATACAGAGTAAAGCTCCCTCTACACTGTCCCATCAAACACTCCCAGGGCAAGTACAGGGGGTTAGATACAGAGTAAAGCTCCCTCTGCACTGTCCCATCAAACACTCCCAGGGCAGGTACAGGGGGTTAGATACAGAGTAAAGCTTCCTCTACACTGTCCCATCAAACACACCCAGGGCAGGTACAGCACGGGGTTAGATACAGAGTAAAGCTCCCTCTACACTGTCCCATCAAACATTCCCAGGGCAGGTACAGCACGGGTTAGATACAGAGAAAAGCTCCCTCTGCACTGCCCCATCAAACACTCCCAGGGCAGGTACAGCACGGGTTTAGATACAGAGTAAAGCTGCCTCTACCCTGCCCCATCAAACATTCCCAGGGCAGGTACAGCACGGGGTTAGATACAGAGTAAATTCCCTCTACACTGTCCCATCAAACACTCCCAGGGCAGGTACAGGGGGTTAGATACAGAGTAAAGCTCCCTCTACACTGTCCCATCAAACACTCCCAGCGCAGGGACTAGGGGTTAGATACAGAGTAAAGCTCCCTCTGCACTGTCCCAAACACTCCCAGGGCAGGTAGAGCACGGGGTTAGATACAGAGTAAAGCTCCCTCGACACTGTCCCATAAAACACACCCAGGGCATGTACAACACGCGGTTAGATACAGAGTAAATCTCCCTTTTACACTGCCCATCAAGCACTGCCAGGGCAGGTACAGCACGGGGTTAGATACAGATTAAAGCTCCCTCTACATTGCCCCATCAAACACTCCCAGGGCAGGTACCGCACGGGTTAGATACAGAGTAAAGCTCCCTCTACACAGCCCCATCAAAAACTCCCAGGGCAGGTGCAGCACGGGTTAGATAAAGAGTAAAGCTCCCTCTACACTGCCCCATCAAACACTCCCAGGGCAGGTGCAGCACGGGTTAGATAAAGAGTAAAGCTCCCTCTACACTGCCCCATCAAACACTCCCAGGGCAGGTACTGCACGGGATATACACAGAGTAAAGCTCCCTCTACACTGTCCATCAAATACTCCCAGGGCTGGTACAGCACGGGGTTAGATACAGAGTAAAGCTCCCTCTACACTGCCCCATGAAACACTCCCAGGGCAGGTACAGGGGTTTAGATACAGAGTAAAGCTCCCTCTACACTGTCTATCAAACACTCCCTGGGCACGTACAGCACGGGGTTAGATACAGAGTAAAGCTCCCGCTACACTGTCCCATCAGATACTCCCAGGGCTGGTACAGCACGGGATTAGATACAGAGTAAAGCTCCCTCTACACTGTTCCATCAAACACTCCCAGGCCAGGTACAGCACAGGGTTAGACACAGAGTAAAGCTCCCTCTACACTGTCCCATCAAACACTCCCAGGGCAGGTACAACATGGGGTTAGATACAGGGTAAAGCTCCCTCTACACTGCCCCATCAAACACTCCCAGGGCAGGTACAGCATGGGGTTAGATACAGAGTAAAGCTCCCTCTACACTGTCCCATCAAACACTCCCAGGGCTGATACAGCACAGGGTTTGATACAGACTAAAGCTCCCTCTACACTGTCCCATCAAACACTATCAGGGCAGGTACAGCATGGGTTAGATACAGAGTAAAGCTCCCTCTGCACTGCCCCATCAAACACTCCCAGGGCAGGTACAGCATGGGTTAGATAAAGAGTAAAGCTCCCTCTACACTGTCCATCAAACACTCCCAGGGCTGGTACAGCACGGGGTTAGATACAGAGTAAAGCTCCCTCTACACAGCCCCATGAAACACTCCCAGGGCAGGTACAGGGGTTTAGATACACAGTAAAGCTCCCTCTACACTGTCCCATCAAACACTCCTCGGGCTGATACAGCACAGGGTTTGATGCAGACTAAAGCTCCCTCTACACTGTCCCATCAAACACTCCCAGGCCAGGTGCAGCACAGGGTTAGATACAGAGTAAAACTCCCTCTACACTGTCCCATCAAATACTCCCAGGGCAGGAACTGCAGGGGGTTAGACACAGAGTGAAGCTCCCTCTACACTGTCCCATCAAACACTCCCAGGGCAGGTACAGGGGGTTAGATACAGAGTAAAGCTCCCTCTACACTGCCCCATCAAACACTCCCAGGGCAGATACAGGGGGTTAGATACAGAGTAAAGCTCCCTCTACACTGTCCCATCAAACACTCCCAGGGCTGATACAGCACAGGGTTTGATACAGACTAAAGTTCCCTCTACACTGTCCCATCAAACACTCCCAGGGCAGGTACAGCACGGGGTTAGATACAGAGTAAAGCTCCCTTTACACTGTCCCATCAACACTCCCAGGGCAGGTACAGCACGGGGTTAGATACAGAGTAAAGCTCCCTCTACACTCCCCATCAAACACTCCCAGGGCTGGTACAGCATGGGATTAGATACAGAGTAAAGCTCCCTCTGCACTGCCCATCAAACACTCCCAGGCCAGGTACAGCACGGGTTAGATACAGAGTAAAGCTCCCTCTACACTGCCCCATCAAACACTCCCAGGTCAGGTACAGCACGGGTTAGATACAGAGTAAAGCTCCCTCTACACTGTCCCATTAAACACTCCCAGGGCAGGTACAGCACGGGTTAGATACAGAGTAAAGCTCCCTCTGCACTGCCCATCAAACACTCCCAGGGCAGGTACAGCACGGGTTAGATACAGCGGATTTTGGAAACATGAAACAAAAACAATTATAGAGACTCTCACAACCTCAGTCTCTCCCAGAGTTTAGTGTTGACCGATAGTCATCAGTAAATGTTATGAATTTTGGAATTCTCTCCCCCAGAGTGCTGTGGACACTCAGTCGTTGAGATTATTTGAAGCTGAGATGGACAGATTTTGGGACTTTAGGTGGATCGAGGGATATGTGAATAGGGTCGGCAAGTGGAGTTGAGGTCGAAGGTCAGCTTTGAACCTATTGAATAGCAGAGCAGAGTCGAGGGGCCTAATGGCCTGCCCCGCTCCTATTTCCTATGTTCAGCGAGGGCAGGCAGGAGCTCGGTTTAATATCTTTGACTTTGTGCCCAAGTCTCTGGTGTGGAACCTTGAAGCTCCAAAGTTGTGGCTCAGAGGTGAGAGGTGAGAGTGCGAGCACCGGGCCACGGCTGGAGCTCTGGAAACACTCAGCAGGTGAGGCAACATCTGTGGAGAGAACAGAGGAGTGAGAGTCTCAGGTGCGGCTCCTTGGCCAAGCCCAGTGATGGTGAGGAGTATTGATCCTCTTCTCGCCAGCAGAGGGCAGCATTACCCGCAGTCAGTTCACACCGCGCAGCATTGCCCTCTGCTGGTGCCGACAGACAGTGCAACATCAACTGGCCATTAAAATACTTGCATTTCGATAGCGCCTTTCATCAGCTCAGCACGTCCCAAAACGCTTCACAGCCAATTGAATACCTTTGTAACGAAGTCACTGTTGTCCATTTGTGAGGAAGAGCATAACTAGAGGCCATCAATACAAGATAATCACCAAGAAACCCAATGGGGAATTCAGGAGAAACTCCTTTACCCAGAGAGCGGTGAGAATGTGGAACTCGCTGCCACAGGGAGGGGTTGAGGCGAATAGTATCGATGTATTTAAGGGGAGGCCGGACAAATAAATGGGGGAGAAGGGAATAGAGGGTTATGCTGATAGATTTAGATGAGGAAAGACTGGAGGAGGCTCGAGTGGAACATAAACGCCGGCATGGCCTGGTTTGGCCAAACGGCCTGTTTCTGTGTAATCCTGGGTAATGTAGGGAAACGTGCCAGCCAATTTGTGCACAGCAAGCTCCAACAACAACAACAAGTTGTGCTAATATAGCGCCTTTAACATAAACTTTCCAAACGCTTCACAGGAGCATAATAAAATAACATTTGAGCCACATAAGGAGATATTAGGGTACAGATGAACAAAAGTTTGGTCAAAGAGGTTTTAAGGAGCGTCATAAAGTAGGAAAGAGAGGCTGGGTAGTTTCTGGAGGGAATTCCAGAGCTTGGGGTCCAGGCAGCAGAAGGCACAGCCACCAATACTTGAGTAGTTATAATCAGTGATGCTCAAGAGGGCTGAATTTGAGGAGCGCAGAAATCTTGGGGGATTGTGAGGCTGAAGGAGATTCATCATCATGGGCAGTCCCTCGGAATCGAGGAAGACTTGCTTCCACTCCTGAAGTGAGTTCTTTGGTGGCTGAACAGCCCAATACGAGAGCCACAGACTCTGTCACAGGTGGGACAGATAGCCGTTGAGGGAAGGGGTGGGTGGGACTAGCAACTATGGTGGTGTGGCGTTCCAGCCTGTCCAGAGATAGGGAGGGGCGAGGGTCATGGAGGGATTTGTAAACAAGGATGAGAATTTTGAAATCGAGGCATTGCTTAACGGAGCCAATGTAGGTCAGCGAGCACAGGGGGTGATGGGTGAGTGGGATTTGGTGCAAGTTAGGACACGGGCAGCCATGTTTTGGATCACCTCTAGTTTACGTAGGGTAGAATGTGGGATGCCAGCCAGGAGTGTGTTGGAATAGTCAAGTCTGGAGGTAAAAAAGGCAAGGATGAGGGTTTCAGCAGCAGATGAGCTGAGGCAGGGGCGGAGACGGGCGATGTTACGGAGGTGGTAATAGGCGGTCTTAGTTATGCTGTGGATATGTGGTCGAAAGCTCATTTCAGGGTCAAATATGACACCAAGGTTGTGTACAGTCTGGTTCAGATTCAGACAGGAGTTGGGGAGAGGGATGGAGTCAGTGTCTAGGGAACGGAGTTTGTGGCAGGGAACTGAAAACAATGGTCTTCCCAATATTCAATTGGAGACAATTTCTGCTTATCCAGAACTGGATGTCGGACAAGCAGTCTGACAATTTAGAGACCGTCTATAGTCTGACACTCACTCAGTACCACACTGAAGAGTCAGCCTAGATTTTGTGCTCCAGATTCTGGTGTGGAACCTTGAACCTACAAAGTTGTGGCTCAGAGGTGAGAGGTGAGAGTGCGAGCACCGGGCCACGGCTGGAGCTCTGGAAACACTCAGCAGGTGAGGCAACATCTGTGGAGAGAACAGAGGAGTGAGAGTCTCAGGTGCGGCTCCTTGGCCAAGCCCAGTGATGGTGAGGAGTATTGATCCTCTTCTCCCCAGCAGAGGGCAGCATTACCCGCAGTCAGTTCACACCGCGCAGCATCGCCCTCTGCTGGCGCCGACAGACAGTGCAACATCAACTGGCCATTAAAATACTTGCATTTCGATAGCGCCTTTCATCAGCTCAGCACGTCCCAAAACGCTTCACAGCCAATTAAATACCTTTGTAACGAAGTCACTGTTGTCCATTTGTGAGGAAGAGCATAACAGTTATCTGTGTTCCCATATCCCTTCAATCCCTTTTCCTTCTCCCTCAGATCCAATTTAATCTTGACTCTTGACAGAGTTCCTGCCTATCCCTGGAGGTGAATTCCACAGCCTCACAACTCTCTGTACGAAGACGTTTTCCTGCTCTTTGTTCTAAATCTCTTCTATTTAATGTATTTTTCGGCCCCCATTCTTGACCCGTTAAATACTGGAAACAGTTTGCTTCTATCTACCCTGTCCTATCCTTTCATAATATTAAACTCTTCTACCATACTGCTCCATAATCTGCATTTTTCTAACAAAAAGAGAACCAATTTTACAAGTCTGTTTTCATATTTGTATTTCCTCATGCCAGGAGTGGTGTCATCGGTTGACAATCCTGATAATCTGAGTCCATTTAGACCAACTCCATTGATGGTACTTGACACCGTTCTTTCACAGTCAATGTACTCAGTGCTCTGACACCAGTGGAGCCTGAATCTGCTCGTCTATTCCATCTGATGCTACTTGGGGCAACTGCATTGACAATGACTGAGCTTTGGGGACCACTCAGCCCCCAAAGTATAAGTTGGGTATCTGATCCTAATGATGCCGAGCACCAGTTCCTATTTTCTTGATGAAGATAAGCTAGTTGGAGATACAGTTGGATGCTGTGAGGGAGACGTTACCATAGGGGTGAGATAATCCAGTTGAATTTTTTGAGGTGGTCATTTGCATGGTAGTTAAGGGTGTATCTATGGATGTTATCTATATAGACTTCTCAAGGGCATCTGAGAAGATTTTCAGAAGATATTAGCAAAAATTAGCATATTGGAGTTGGAGGTAACCCTGTGTAATTGGTTGGGAGGTAGGAGACGGAGAGCGGGATAAAGGGAATGTTATCTGATTGTCGGGATGTAACAAATGATGTTCCTCAGGGATTTGTACTGGTGTCTCAGCTATCTACCATATACATCAGTCACTTGGATGAAGGACTAGAGAATTGTATATCCAAGTTTGTAGGTGACATTAAGTTAGGAACAGTAAGTCGAGATGGGAGCAGAAAGCTGTAAAGTGATATGGACAGACTAAATGACTGGGCAAAACTGCAGCAGATGGCGTTTAATGTGGGGACTTGTAAGCTCATCTGTTTTGGATCTGAGAAAGACAAATCAGAATATTTTCTTAAATGGGGAGAGTCTATGAACTGTAGAGGAGCAAAGGTATTTTGGTGTCCGTGTATGCAAATCACTAAAAGCTAATTCAATGTAACAAAAATGTTATCATGGGGGCTAATGGAATGTTGGTCTTTAATTCAGAGGTTGGAATACAAAAGTGAGGAAGTGATGCTTTAGTTGTACAGACCTTGGTCAGACATTACCTCAGGAAGGATATATTGGCTTTGGAATGGGTACATTGCAGATTCACCAGAATGATGCTAGTGCTTAAAGGGTTAAATGATGAAGAAAGGTTGTATAAACTTAGTGTGCATTCCCTTGAGTTTAGACGGTTGAAGTGTTTGATAGGGTAGATACAAAATAATCCTCTGATGGAATCTAGATCAAGTGTGAACAATCTTGCATTTAAAACATTTTATTTATTCATTCACGATATGTAGGCACCGTTAGCAAGGCCAGAACTGCGTACAGTTTTGGTCTCCTTATTTAAGGAGAGATATACTTGCGTTGGAGGCAGTCAGAGAAGGTTCACGAGGTTGATTCCTGAGATGAACAGTAGCTACACTGTTGGATGAAGTATAAATCAGGAAATAATGGAGGCTTGTAAAAAAGGAATGACAATAGTCATGTGCGATTTTAACCTTCATATTGATTGGACAAAGCAAATTGGCCAGGGTAGCCTTGAGGAAGAGTTCATAGAGTGTATCCGGGATAGTTTCCTTGAACCAACCAGGGAGCAGGCTATCTTAGATCTGGTACCATGTAATGAGACAGGATTAATAATGATCTTCCAGTAAAGGATCCTCTAGGAATGAGTGACCATAACACGGTTGAATTTCAAATTCAGTTGGAGGGTGAGAAAGTTGGATCTCAAACCAGTGTCCTGAGCTTAAATAAAGGAGACTACAAAGGTATGAAGGCAGAGTTGGCTAAAGTGATCTGGGAAAATAGACTAAAAAATGGGACGGCTGATGAGCAGTGGCAGACATTTAAGGAGATATTTCATAATTCGCCAAAAAAATATATCCCAATGAGAAGGAAAGACTGTAAGAGAAGGGATAACCATCCGTGGCTAAGGAAATAAGGGATGGTATCAAATTGAAAATGAGGGCACACAATGTGGCCAAGACTAGTGGGAGGCCAGAGGATTGAGAAACTTTTAAAAGCCAGCAAAGAATGACTAAAAAAATGAGAGGCACGATAGATTATGAAAGTAAACTAGCAAGGAAGATAAAAACAAATAGATAGTAATAGTTTCTACAGGTATATAAAAAGGAAAAGAGTGGCTAAAGTAAATGTTGGTCCCTGAGAGGATGAGACTGGGGAATTAATATTGGAGAACAGGCAGACGTTGAACAAATATTTTGTTTCGGTGTTCATGGTGGAGGATACTAGGGACGGCCCGATAGTGGATAGTCAAGGGGCTATGGGGAGGGAGGAGCTCGGTACAGTCACTGTCACTAGGGTGCTGCTCGATGGAATCGTGGGACTGGGGGCAGAGGAATCCCCTGGATCTGATGGCTTACATTCTAGGGTCTTCGGAGAAATGGTTGCAGGGATGGTGGATGCATTGGTTCAGTGCTGGGGCCCCAGCTATTTACAATATACATTAATGATTTAGATAAAGGAATTGAATGTAATATCTCCAAGTTTGCAGATGACACTAAGTTGGGTGGCAGTGTGAGCTGCGAGGAGGATGCTATTAGGCTGCAGAGCGACTTGGATAGGTTAGGTGAGTGGGCAAATGCATGGCAGATGCAGTATAATGTGGATAAATGTGAGGTTATCCACTTTGGTGGCAAAAACAGGAAGGCAGATTATTATCGGAATGGTGACAGATTAGGAAAAGGGGAGGTGTCATGGTATATCAGTCACTGAAAGTGGGCATGCAGGTACAGCAGGCGGTGAAGAAGGCAAATGACATGTTGGCCTTCACAGCTAGAGGATTTGAGTATAGGAGCAGGGAGGTGTTACTGCAGCTGTACAGGGCCTTGGTGAGGCCACACCTGGAATATTGTGTTCAGTTTTGGTCTCCTAATCTGAGGAAGGATGTTCTTGCTATTGAGCGAGTGCAGCGAAGGTTCACCAGACTGATTCCCGGGATGGCAGGACTGACATATGAGGAGAGACTGGATCAACTGGGCTTGTATCCACTGGAGTTTAGAAGAATGAGAGGGGATCTCATAGAAACATATAAAATTCTGACGGGATTGGACAGGTTAGAGGCAGAAAGAATGTTCCCGTTGCTGGGAAGTTCCAGAACCAGGGGTCACAGTCTAAGGATAAGGGGTAAGCCATTTAAGACCGAGATGAGGAGAAACTTCTTCACTGAGAGAGTGGTGATCCTGTGGAATTCTCTACCGCAGAGAGTTGTTGAGGCCAATTCATTAGATATATTCAAAAGGGAGTTAGATATGGCCCTTACGGCCAAAGGGATCAAGGGGTATGGAGAGAAAGCAGGAAAGGGGTACTGAGGGAATGATCAGCCATGAACTCATTGAATGGCGGTGCAGGCTCGAGGGGCCGAATGGCCTGCTCCTGCACCTAGTTTCTATGTTTCTATGTTTCTATGTTTCTATAACTAGAGGCCATCAACATAAGATAGTCACCAAGAAATCCAATGGGGAATTCAGGAGAAACTTCTTTACCCAGAGAGCAGTGAGAATGTGGAACTCGCTGCCACAGGGAGGGGTTGAGGAAAATAGTATCGATGCATTTAAGGGGAGACGAGACAAAGATATGAGGGAGAAGGGGATAGAGGGTTATGCTAATAGAGTTAGATAAGGAAAGACGGGAGGAGGTTTGAGTGGAACATAAACGCCGGCATGGACTGGTTGGCCCGAACGGCCTGTTTCTGGGCCGTATATCCTGTGTAATCCTGTGTAATGTAGGGAAATGTGCCAGTACATCAAACTCCAACAACAACAACAACTTGTGGTCTCTCCTCATTGTTGTGAGAGGTCGTGAGTTCAGGAGTTCCGAGAGGTCGAGAGGTTGGGAGTTTCAGGAGAGCAGGGGAGTCCGAGTTTGGGAGGTCGGTGAGTTTGGCAGGCCGCAGAGGTCAGTGATTCGGGAGGCCCTGAGGTCGGTGAGTCGGAAGTTCGGAGGCTGGGAGTTCAGAGGCCTCGGAGGTCGGTGAAGTGAGTTGGTGAGTAATTCTCTTTTCTCTATTTCTTTTTAAGTAGGTCGGGATTTCGGAGGCCGAGAGGTCGGGAGGTCACAGAGGTCGGTGAGTTCGGGAGGTCACAGAAGTCGGTGAGTTCGAGAGGTCACAGAGGTCGGTGAGTTCAGGAGGTCACAGAGGTCGGTGAGTTCGGGAGGTCGGTGAGTTCGGGAGGTCACAGAGGTCGGTGAGGTGAGTAGCTCTCTTTTCTTTATTTCTTTTTAATTAATTTTAATTCGATAAGGCTAACGAGAGGGATGGCAGTGCAGCTCAGTCCCGGGGAGTGCACGTCCTGCGGTATGTGGGAAGTCCTGGACACTTCGTGCAGCCGAGACAACCCTGTGTGCAGGAGGTGTCTCCAGCTTCAACTATTCGAGCTCCACGTTTTGGAGCTGGAGCAGCGGGTGGAGTCACTGCAGGGCATCCGCGATGCTAAGAGCCACATGGCTAGCACGTTCCAGGAGGTGGTCACCCTGCAGCTTAAAGGCGTGCAGGTAGAGGGGAAGTGGGTGACCACCAGACGCAGTAAGAATGTTAGGCAGGCAGTGCAGGAGTCCCCCCCATGAGTCCATCTCATTTTCACCGATATTCACTTCTGAGTATCGGTAAGGATGATGGTGCCTCTGGGGAGTGCAGCCAGAGCCAATTCCAAGGCACCACGGGTGGCTCAGCTGCACAGGGTGAGGGCCGAAGGATAAAAGAGCCCTAGTGATAGGGGATTCTATAGTTCGGGGAACAGACAGGCCTTTCTGCGGCCGTAGACGTGACTCCTGGATGGTATGGTGCCTCCCTGGTGGCAGGGTCACGGATGTCACAGAGCGGACACAGAGCATCCTGGGGGGTGGGGGGGGGGGGGGAGGGTAAACAGCTAGAGGTCGTGGTCCATATCGGGACCAACCACATAGGTAGAAAGAGGGACGAGGTCCTACAGGCAGAATTTAGGGAGCTAGGAGAAGAATTAAAGGGTAGGACCGCAAAGGTAGTAATCTCGAGGTGACAGCCGGTGCCACGTGCGAATGAGTATAAGAATAGAAGGATAGAGAGAATGAACACGTGGCTGGAGAGTTGGTGCAGGAGGGAGGGATTTAAATTCCTGAGGCATTGGGGGAGATGGGACCTGTACAAACCGGACGGGTTGCACCTCAACAGCACCGGGACCAATATCCTCACGGGGAGTTTTGCTCGTGCTGTTGGGTAAAGTTTCAACTAGCTTGTCAGGGGGATGGGAATCTGAGAACAAATTCAAAAGGAAAGGAAGTAAAGCAGAAATTGGATAGCAAGAATCTAGAAAGCGAATCTGTAAGACAGGGCTTAGTAAGTGGTAAGCAAGGAGGTCTTCCTGTGCTGAATGGTATATACTTTAATGCAAGGAGTATAGTGAATAAGGCGGATGAACTAAGAGCACAGGTAGACACTTGGGAATATGACAATATAGCCATTACAGAAACATGGCTGAAAGAGGGGCAGGTTTGGCAGATCAATATTCCTGGCTACAGGATTTTTGGACAAGATAGAGAGGGGGTAAAAAGGAGGGAGGATCGTGGTACTGATTAAAGAAACTATTACAGCGGTGAGGAAGGATGATATATTAGAGGGATCATCAAATGAGGCCATATGGGTCGAATTGAAAAATAAAAAGGGGGCGATCACACTGCTGGGCGTGTATTATAGACCCCCGAACAGTTGGAGGGAGATAGAGGAGTAAATATGTCGGCAAATTGTCTAAAAACCATAGGGTAGTAATAGTAGGGGATTTTAACTATTCAAATATTGATTGATTTAGTGTGAGGGTGCGGAATTCTTGAAATGCATTTTTAGTCAGTATGTAGCAAGCCCAACACGAGAGGGGGCAGTCTGGGATTTAGTTTTGGGGAATGAAGCTGGGCAGGTTGAAGGGGTATTAGTGGGGGAACACTTGGGTGCCAGTGACCATAATTCAGTCAGATTCAAGTTGGTTATGGATAAGGACAAGGATAGGCCTGGAATAAAAGTTCCGAATTGGGGAAAAGCTAATTTTGCTAAGTTAAGGAGTGATTTGGCCACAGTGGACTGGAAACAGCTACTTGTGGGTAAATCAGTGTCGGAACAGTGGGAGGCATTCAAGGAGGAGATCCGGAAGACTCAGGCCAATCCTATGCTCTTAAAGAAAAAGGTTGGGAATAATAATTCTAGAGCCCCCTGGATGTCTAGGGACTTACAGGGGAGGATAAAGAAAACAAGTGCCGCTTATGTCATATACCAACGGCTAAATACTATAGAATCTTTAGAGGAATATATAAAGTTAAGAGGCAAAATTAAAAAGGATATTAGGAATGCTAAGAGAGAGCACGAGAAATTCTTGACGAGTAAAATTAAGGAAAACCCTAAGATGTTCCATAAATATATTAAGAGTAAAAGGGTAACTAAAGAAAGGGTAGGGTCTATTAGACACCATGAGGGTAATCTTTGTGTGGAGGCGGAAGATGTTGGTAGGGTTCTTAACGAATACTTTGCATCCGTTTTCACAAAGGAAAGGGGCAATGCAGATACTGCTATCGAGGAGGAGTGAAATTCCAAATTAAATAAATATAATGAGAGGAGGTAGTAAGTGCTTTAGCAGCTTTGAAAGTAGCTAAGTCCCTGGCCCGGATGAAATGCATCCCAGGCTGTTGAGCGAAGTAAAAGAGGAAATAGCAGAGGCCTTGACCATCATTTTCCAGTCCTCTTTGGATCTGGCCATGGTGCCGGAGGATTGGAGGACTGCTAATGTAGTACCCTTGTTTAAGAACGGAGAAAGAGATAGACCGAGTAATTACAGGCCTGTCAGCCTAACCTCAGTGGTGGGAAAATTATTGGAAAAAATCCTGAAAGACAGGATAAATCTACTTTTAGAAAGGCAAGGATTAATTAGGGACAGTCAGCACGGAGTTGTTAAGGGAAAATCGTGTTTGACTAACCTGATTGAATTTTTTGAGGAGGTAACCAAGAGGGTCGATGAGGGTAGTGTGTACAATGTGGTATATATGGACTTTAGCAAGGCTTTTGATAAGGCCCCACATGGTAGACTGGTCATGAAGGTTAAAGCCCATGGGATCCAGGGCAAAGTGGCAAGTTGGATCCAAAATTGGCTTGGAGGTAGGAAGCAAAGGGTAATGATTGATGGATGTTTTTGTGACTGGAAGGACGTTTCCAGTGGGGTTCCGCAGGGCTCAGTACTGGATCCCTTGCTTTTTGTGGTATACATCAACGATTTAGATTTGAATATAGGGAGTATGATTACGACGTTTGCAGACGACACTAAAATTGGCTGTGTGGTTGATAATGAAGAGGAAAGTCATGGGCTGCAGGAGGATATCAATCTACTGGTCAGGTGGGCAGAGCAGTGGCAAATGGAATTTAATTCAGAGAAGTGTGAGGTGATGCACTTTGGGAGGGCTAATAAGGAAAGGGTATACCCATTAAGCGGTAGGCCACTTAATAGTGTAGATAAACAAAGGGACCTTGGAGTGCTTGTCCACAGATCCCTGAAAGTAGCAGGCCAGGTGGATAAGGTGGTTAAGAAGGCATATGGTATGCTTGCCTTTATTGGCCAAGGCATAGAATATAAGAGCAGGGAGGTTATGCTTAAATTGTATAATACTTTGGTTAGGCCACAGCTGGAGTACTGCGTGCAGTTCTGGTCGTCGTATTATAGGAAGGACGTGATTGCACTAGAGAGGGTGCAAAGGAGATTTACTAGGATGCTGCCTGGAATGGAGAATCTTAGTTATGAGGACAGATTGGATAGGTTGGGTTTGTTCTCATTGGAACAGAGGAGGTTGAGAGGACCTCATTGAGGTGTACAAAATATTGAGGGGCCTGGACATAGTGGATAGTAAGGGTCTATTTCCATTGGTGGATGAGGTCTATTACAAGGGGGCATAGTTTTAAGTTGGTTGGTGGGAGGTTCAGGGGGGATTTGAGGGGGGCTTCTTTACACAGAGGGTTGTGGGGATCTGGAATTCGCTGCCTGGAAGAGTGGTGGATGCAGAAACCCTCACCACTTTTAAGAGATGGTTGGATGGGCACTTGAAGTGCCGTAACCTGCAGGGTTATGGACCTAGAGCTGGTAATTGGGATTAGACTGGATGACCTTTTGTTGGTCAGTGCAGATATAATGGTAAGTACTGCAGGGAATAGAATACGGCCAGGGTGATTTCCTGGAGTAGTTTCAATCACCTGGATGGGTCGGAGAAGATTTTCCCAGATTTTTCTCTCCCTAAATTGGCCTGTGTTTTTATCTGGTTTTTGCCTCTCCCAGGAGATCACTTGGCTCCAGTTGGGGTGGAGTGTAGAATGTTTCAGTATAAGGGGTGTCGCAGGTGTGTGAGTCGGACTGGTTGGGCTGGGTGCTCTTTGCCTTTCCGTCGTTGTTCATAGGTTGATATGTAACCTTCAGGGCTGCTGACCGAGGGCCGTGTGGCTCTTTGTCGGTCGGTCCGGACACGATGGGCCGGAATGGCCTCCTTCTGCGCTGTAAATTTCTATGTTTCTATGTTATATAGTGCCCTTAACGTAAATGTTCCAGACGCTTCACAGGAGCGTTATCATATAACATTTGATACTGTGCCACATAAGGAGATATTAGGGCAGATGAACAAATGTTTGGTCAAAGAGGTTTTAAGGAGCATCATAAAAGAGGAGAGAGAGAGGCGGAGAGGTTTAGAGCAGGAATTCCAGAGCTTGGGGCTCAGGCAGCTGAAGGCACAGCCACCAATGGTTGAGCAATTGTAATCAGGGATGCTCAAAAGGGTAGAATTTGTGGAGCGCAGATATCTTTGGGGGATGTGAGGCTGGTGAGGCCACGGAGGGATTTGTAAGCAAGGATGAGAATTTTGAAATTGAGGCGTTGCTTAACCGGGAGCCAATGTAGGTCAGCGAGCACAGGGGGTGATGGGTGAGCGGGACTTGCTGCGAATTAGGACACGGGGCACAGGGGGTAATGGGTGAGCGGGACTGGGTGTGAGTTAGGACACGGGGTCAGTGAGCACAGGGGGTGATGGGTGAATGGGACTGGGTGTGAGTTAGGACACGGGGTCAGTGAGCACAGGGGGTGATGGGTGAATGGGACTGGGTGTGAGTTAGGACACGGGGCAGTGAGCACAGGGGGTGATGGGTGATTGGGACTGGGTGTGAGTTAGGACACGGGGCAGTGAGCACAGGGGGTGATGGGTGAGTGGGACTGGGTGTGAGTTAGGACACGGGGCAGTGAGCACAGGGGGTGATGGGTGAGTGGGACTGGGTGTGAGTTAGGACACGGGGCAGTGAGCACAGGGGGTGATGGGTGAGTGGGACTGGGTGTGAGTTAGGACACAGGGTCAGTGAGCACAGTGGGTGATGGGTGAGTGGGACTGGGTGTGAGTTAGGATATGGGGCAGTGAGCACAGTGGGTGATGGGTGAGTGGGACTTGGTGCGAGTTAGGACACAGGGCAGTGAGCACAGGGGGTGATGGGTGAGTGGGACTGGGTGTGAGTTAGGACACGGGGCAGTGAGCACAGGGGGTGGTGGGTGAGTGGGACTTGGTGCGAGTTAGGACACGGGGTCAGTGAGCACAGGGGGTGATGGGTGAGTGGGACTCGGTGTGAGTTAGGACACGGGGACAGTGAGCACAGGGGGTGATGGGTGAGTGGGACTCGGTGTGAGTTAGGACACGGGGTCAGTGAGCACAGGGGGTGATGGGTGAGTGGGACTCGGTGTGAGTTAGGACACGGGGACAGTGAGCACAGGGGGTGATGGGTGAATGGGACTGGGTGTGAGTTAGGACACGGGGGCAGCGAGCACAGGGGGTGGTGGGTGAGTGGGACTTGGTGCGAGTTAGGACACGGGGCAGTGAGCACAGGGGGTGGTGGGTGAGTGGGACTCGGTGTGAGTTAGGACACGGGGCAGTGAGCACAGGGGGTGGTGGGTGAGAAGGACTGGGTGTGAGTTAGGACACGGGGCAGTGAGCACAGGGGGTGGTGGGTGAGTGGGACTGGGTGTGAGTTAGGACACGGGGCAGCGAGCACAGGGGGTGGTGGGTGAGTGGGACTTGGTGCGAGTTAGGACACGGGGTCAGTGAGCACAGGGGGTAATGGGTGAGTGGGACTGGGTGTGAGTTAGGACACGGGGTCAGTGAGCACAGGGGGTGATGGGTGAGTGGGACTCGGTGTGAGTTAGGACACGGGGACAGTGAGCACAGGGGGTGATGGGTCAGTGGGACTTGGTGCGAGTTAGGACACGGGGACAGTGAGCACAGGGGGTGATGGGTGAGTGGGACTTGGTGCGAGTTAGGACACGGGGACAGTGAGCACAGGGGGTGATGGGTGAGCGGGACTTGGTGTGAGTTAGGACACGGGGACAGTGAGCACAGGGGGTGATGGGTGAGTGGGACTGGGTGTGAGTTAGGACACGGGGCAGTGAGCACAGGGGGTGATGGGTGAGTGGGACTGGGTGTGAGTTAGGACACGGGGCAGTGAGCACAGGGGGTGATGGGTGAGTGGGACTTGGTGCGAGTTAGGACACGGGCTGCCGAGTTTTAGATCACCTCTAGTTTACGTCGGGTAGAATGTGGGAGGCCGGCCAGGAGTGTGTTGGAAGAATCATGTTCTGAGGTAACAGAGGCAGGGATGATGGTTTAGCATTGGATGAGCTGAGGCAGGGGTGGAGACGGGCGATGTTATGGAGGTGGAAATAGGCGGTCTTAGTTATGCTGCGGGTATGTGTTTGAAAGCTCATGCTTGATGCCATTGCGGGTTATAAACTCGTTGAATTCCGAGCTGGTGAAACACGGTCCATTGTCACTGACAAGGACGTCGGGCAAGCCATGGGTGGCGAACATAGCCTGGAGGCTTTCAATGGTGACAGTGGATGTGCTGGATGACATGATTACACATTCAATCCATTTAGAGTAAGCGTCCACTACAACTAAAAACATCTTTCCGAGAAAAGGGCCGGCAAAATCTACGTGGATCCTGGACCACAGTTTGAAGGGCCATGACCACAGATTCAATGGAGCCTCCCTTGGTGTATTGCTCAGTTGTGAGCACGTGTTGCACTGGTGTATACACGACTCTAAGTCCGAATCATGCCGGGCCACCAAACATGCGACCTGGCTATAGTCTTTATCTTTATTATGCATGGGTGGGTATTGTTTAGGTCACCTGCCTTTTTTTGGCAAAACCACGCGACTACCCTATAAGAGACAATCCGACTGGATGGACATTGCATCATTGCACATTGAAACAGCTTAATTTCATCTTGCATTTCCTCGGATTGGCCGACCAGCTCCCACTGAGAACGCAACATTTTACAAGTGATAGCACAGGATCTTGGCTGGTCCAGTTTCTGATTTGGCGAGCAGTGACGGGTGACCCCTGGCTCTCAAATGCATCCATGACCAGAAGCAAGTCTGCAGGCCGTGCCATTTCCATCCCAGTAGTGGACAATGGTAGCCAACTGCGGGCATCAGCACAGTTCTCCGTGCCTGGTCTGTGGCGGATAACATAGTCAGAGGCGGACAATGTTAGTGCCTATCTTTGGATGCGGGACGAAGCATTGGTGTTTATACCTTTGCTCTCTGAAAACAGCGAAATGAGCGGTTTGTGGTCGGTTTCAAGCTCAAACCGAAGTCCAAATAGGTATTGGTGCACTTTCTTAACTCCATATACACATGCTAACACATCTTTCTCGACCATACTGTAGACTCTTTCAGCCTTAGACAGACTTCTAGGCGCGTATGCAACTGGTTGAAGTTAGCCCTATACATTGGTTTGCTGTTGTCTTGAAACACAACGGTGCGTGGAACCGATTTCAGCAGACTCTCCATGTTCCTCTGGAAGATGACAGCAGCCAAGCGAATCCCAAAGGGGCACCTGTGGTATATAAACAGTCCTTTGTGCCTGTTGATGCACGTCAATCTTTTCGAAGATTCAGCCAGCTCCTGTGTCAGGAAGGCGGAGGTTAGGTCCAACTTGGTGAACGACTTCCCCCCTCCACTAATGTTGCGAACAGGTCATCCGCCTTGGGTAGCGGATACTGGTCTTGCAACGAGACTCGGTTGACCTTGTAGTCTCCGTAGATTCTGACCGTCTCATCGCTCTTCAATACTGGAACAATCGGACTGGCCCAATCGTTGAACTCGTTTGGCGATATGATTCCCTCTTGTTGAAGTCTGTCCAGTGTGATCTCGACTTTCTCCCTCATCATATATGGAACCGCTCGAGCCTTGTGATGAACGGGTCTTGCATCGGGGACTAGATGGATCTGCACCTTGGTTAAGCCTGGTTCAAATAGCGACAGAAACTTGCTCAGCACTTGGGCGCACGAGACATCATCCACTGAAGATAGTGCTTTGATGTCATCCTAGTTCCATCGAATCTTTCCCAGCCAACTTCTGCCGAATAGCATTGGGCCATCGCCTGATACAATCCACAGTGATAAATCATGCACAGCTCCATCGTACGATACCTTAACTGTCGCACTGCCAATGACTGGTATGAGCTCTTTGGTGTAGGTGCGCAGCTTTGTCTGAATCGGGCTCAGTTTGGGCCTTTGTGCCTTGTTGCCGCACAGTTTCTCAAAAGCCTTCCGGCTCACAATTGACTGACTGTGTCCAACTCCGTTCAATTTGACTTTCCACATGATAGGAGGGCTCTTGGTGATGAAGATGTGTACCCCATAGATTTCTTCCTCGGGTTGAGTTGCCTCTCTTTGTTCTGTGTGATCCACACCGGATTGATCATCCTCTGCTGACTCTGCCACGTGGTGAGTCACAGCACTCTTGCACATTCACTGGAGGTGCCCCATTGTTTCACAGCCTTTCCACACGTAGTGCTTGAATCGACATTGATGGGCTCAATGATTACCCCTGCAGCGCCAACATGGTGCTAATGGATTTGCATTCATGCCCGATGGCGGACTCTGAGTCATCCTAGGTCTTGCAGCTGCAGATGTGTAGGCCCTGCCATATGCAGTTCTGCCTGCTAGCGATGTTATTTTATGCACAGTACTTGCCGGTGAGCTTTGATACTGGGAAGATATCTCTGGTATTATTGCTCGTGGATATAAATACCTGGGCTATCTTGATGGCCTTGCTCAGGTCCAGGGATTTGGCGGACAGCAGCTTGTGAAGAATGACCTCGTGGCCAATGCCAAGCTCAAAAATGTTCCGCAGCATTTCTCCCAAAAATCCAGCAAATTCGCAAGTTCCTGCAAGGCGACATAACTCGCCACATCCTGGCCCTCGGAGCGGTGCTGCGTGTAGAAACGATACCTGGCCATTAAGATGCTCTCCTTTGGCTTGAGGTGGTTCCGAGCCAGCGCACAAAACTCTGTGTCTTGTCCGCTGCTTTCTCCGGTGTTAGCAGATTCTTGAGACCGTATATTATGGACCCCCACACGGTGAAGAGAATCGCCCTGCACTTGATCGCTTTATCGTCCCCATCCAGCTCGTTGGCACAAAGTACTGGTCGAGACGCTCAACGAAGGCTCCTCAATCATCACTCGCTAAAATACCAACGGCAGACATGACCATGTGAAATTTCGTAATCTGTTACTCGTCGCCAATTTTTAAGTATGGAAGAACTCCACAAGACTGTGTACTGAGCTAGAACTGATGTGACCTTAGTCCCTTTAATACAACTCCAGAGTGCCCAAGCAGCATGGCAGGCAACCTTTTATACTCCCTTGCATGAGGTGTGCAGGTGGCCCTTGGGCCTCCAACAGTTGCGCCCTCTGGTGGCAAATCTTACACAGTTACAATGTTTATATACATAACACTGAGGTCCTTGCGAAGAGGATCAATAGGCTGAAGAATGGGCGTTAACCCAATAAATGGCGGGCGGGTTATGGCTAGAAATAATGGTAAAACTGATATCCTAAAGATGAGAAAGAAAAGGGATGAGAGCAAAGCTTAGAGTGAAGAAAGATATAAATAATCCAAGTTCAGATAATAGTATAGCAATTAATTAATATTCATTTTATAAATAATATAGAAATGTTGAAAAATAAGAAAAAGTGAAAAGTTAAAAATTGTGAGGGAAACACCATCAGGACATATGGGCAGGGTCTGATCCAATCAGAGCTCCCGACACACAGACAATTAACATGAGAAATAAAATGAATTCAGCTCAAAGTGTCTGACGTAGTTTCCATCACTGAGACGAGCTGGGTTGACATCGAAGGAATGGGACGTAAGCTGAACACATTAAATTGGGCTGAGCTGCTCACAGGTGATCTCACAGAAAAACAGAGAAGTATTCAAATAAGTCTTTAATGCAAGACCAATATAAACCCATAAAGAGCAGAAGGTCCACTTGTACAGTGCGGCAACTGAGGTTGACATAGCAGACTACAACTGTACAGGATATTGGTGAGGCCACACCTGGAGTACTGCGTACAGTTTTGGTCTCCGTATTTAAGGAAGGATATACTTGCATTGGAGGCTGTTCAGAGAAGGTTCACTAGGTTGATTCCACAGATGAAAGGGTTGACTTATGAAGATAGGTTGAGTAGGTTGGGCCTATACACATTGGAGTGTAGAAGAATGAGAGGTGATCTTATCGAAACATATAAGATAATGAGGGGGCTCGACAAGGTGGATGCAGAGAGGATATTTCCACTCATAGGAGAAACTAAAACTAGGGGACATAGTCTCAGAATAAGGGGCCGCCCATTTAAAACTGAGATGAGGAGAAATTTCTTCTCTGAGGCTTGTTAAACTATAGAATTCTCTGCCCCAGAGAGCCGTGGAGATTGGGTCATTGAATATATTTAAGGTGGAGATAGACAGATTTTTGAGCGACGAGGGAATAAAAGGCTAGACTTTCCACTAGGTGGCTAAGGCCCCCACAAAATGGGCCTTGTTCCAGTGATGTGGGATGTATCACCTGTGCTGATCGCCGGCACAAGGCCCAGTTTTTTTTTTGCGATTTTCCACTCGGCCTTACCCCGGCGATGTCAAATGGGCGCTCTGATTTTTCAACGATCTCACGATCGCCCAAAGAAAACAGAAGTGAATGAAAAAAAAAGCTACCCTAGCAATGCTGTACTGCGCATGTGTAGCTTGATTTTTTTTTTCGGTTGATTTTCTTTGCTGCGTTTTGAGAGGTCAGGGGTCGTCACACATGCTCAGAAGCTCTGTGAGGGTCGGGGAGAGAGAGAGAGAGAGAGAGAGAGGAGAAAAGAGAAAGAAAAAAGCAGTTACTGGATTGTTTGAATTTATATGATAATATTACCCATATTTTGAAAATGGAGGAATCAATGGAAAGCCCTTCAGCGAGGAGGCCAATGAGGCCCTCGTGAACATAGTCAGCATGAGGTGGGAGGATCTGACACGGCGTGATCCTGGGAAACCTCCGTCCCGTGCATATTGGAGGATTTGGGCAGAGATTGGCGACTGGCGGCTGCCAGAGTAAGTTGAAATTTATATTTGAAATCATCCATATGTATTATTTAATGATGTATGGAAATTGTAACTAGAATCTGCAATGTTATTTCGTAATCTTTAAACATAACTAAATTATGAATAAATTTATGCACCCCAACATAAAGTTGAATGTTATAGTATGAAATATTGTATTCCTATGCAATGTAATGCAAATTTGTAATTGAACATATAAATCTGTCAGTCTTAAATGTTTATTGCCAAATCCATTTGCTTATGCCGTGCAATGTTACCTTATCATTTACAGACGAAGATATCTATCAACCAGCGCGAGCAACGCAGGACGGGCGGGGGCTGTGCCATGCTGCAGTCTCTCAGTGCTTACGAGGAGCTTGCGGTGGCCTTGGTGGGGCCAGAAAACTGTTCAGTCACAACTCGTGGTGTGGCCAAACCCACCCTTGAGTCACGTGAGTAATGAGAACTGTGCATTGTGCAATGTGTGAATCAATAGTAAATACTACATATATCTTAGTTACGCACGTAATGTTTTGCAATTATAATGTAATTTGATAAATAATTGAGATGTAGTATTGATCTTCGAATGAGATCATGTTAGGCCTGGTGATCGCTTGTGCATATGGGGTAATGGAAAGCATTGTAATGTTTTGAGTTCTTGAAAAATTGAAATGTATTGATTTGAATTGTTAAACGTTGTTTATAAATTTAATTTGTCTTTCAAAGGTCAACAAGTGTTTGTGGATGTCCACTGAACCTTCTGGAACTTCGCAGGAGGAAGTGCCAGAGGAGGAGCCACTACAGAGGAGGAGGAGGAGGAGGAGGAGGAGGAGGAGGAGATTTTTTTGTGGGGGGCAGGGAACAACCTGCGGCCATCTCTTTTCCGATGGATGAGGCACTGGGACCAAGCGGTGTGCAGGTGGTGATACCAAGGTGCGTGACATTGCACACGCCGACCACAGGGCGGTCCAGTCAGCAGGATATGCAATCGCCTACCATGGAGGACCAGACGGAGAGCTTACTATCCCTGTGCAGGGAAATGGTCGCAATCGGTTGTGACCTTATCCAGGGGTTTGCGGGTTTCACATTACATTGGAACCAGTTCTTCACAACCTGGAGCCAGTTCTGCTCGCGCTTCTCCAGCTGGTCTTCTGAGCAGTCACAGACTGCTCGGGAAACGCCGGAGGCGATTAGGGATCAGACAGCTGCAACAAATGCTCTACAGCATGCGTTGCTGGCTGGACACGGCGCTGCACCCCAAGGTGTCGTGTCGGCTTGCAGCGAGACCCTGAGCACGCAAGCGAGTACGGAGGACACAGTTCCTCCTGACTCGGAAGTGGAACCTCAGGCTTCTGTTTCCATTCCGTCACCTCCACCACGGCAGGAAGTCTTGCCGTCACACACTGCACAACGCGTTCGTGCCGGTCTGCGTAGACCAAAACGGGCGGGTGGGGTGCGAACACGGGGTGGGACAGGACCTGGAGGGAAATGTGGCCGCAGGTAGGGAGGGGGGAGTGTTTTTCAATAGTTCCATAAATGTTATTGTTACTTAAATATTCAATTTCTTCATGTTATGGTGTTTTGGGGATTTGAGGGAAGGGTGGGTTTGTGTGGGGGGCGGGGGGTTTGGAGGGAGGGTGTTGTTCATTAGTTAATAAAAAAAATTTATTCAACAACTTTTGTGCCTTCTCTCTTAGTTACATTAGTTTTCAAACGTACAGTTTTTCATGCATATTTGTTTGTTTATTCTGTTATTATACCAGTTCTTTTACTTTGCCAGTACTTTAAACTTTACTTAAACTAATTCAGATGATAGGCCAGTGCAGGAAAGACAACAAGGAAACCCCACGTAAATGAAACTTTTAATTAACCCTAACTGTAATTGAACATTTGAATATCCACAATGATAGTTCATGCAAAGCGTTCATAAATGAGCTGCTGACACAAAAGCTTAGGGGCCGTGTAACTGCCCCTGGCGACTGGTCTTCGGGAGGGGTGCTAGGTCGCCAGGCTGATTGCGCTCCCCTAGGTCCTCGCCCGCGACCTCTCCCGCCTGTTCCTCCTCTTCATCCTCACCGGCTGCCTCTTCTGTCTCCCCTCCTTCTGGAGGTGGACCTGCAGCATGATCTGGCATTACTTCTCCTCTCTTTATAGCTAGGTTATGCAGCATACAACACACCACAATAAACTCAGTGACCTGGTCAGGGTGGTACTGGAGGCTGCCTCCCGAATGATCCAGGCATCTGGAGCACTGCTTTAGGACTCCAATTGTCTGTTCAACGATGTTGCGAGTCGCTATGTGACTTTCATTATACCGTTTCTGTGCTTCAGTGACAGGATTATGCAGAGGGGTCATCGGCCAACTGGCAAGGCCATATCCTTTATCCCCCAGCATCCAACCGTCACCTTCTGGCTGATTGACAAACAGGTCAGGGACAGCACTCTCACGTAGGATGTGCACATCATGGATGCTGCCAGGAAATGGAGCATTCACTGTTAAAATTGTTTGATTGTAGTCGACAACAAGCTGCACATTTAGGGAGTGGAATCCCTTTCTGTTACGAAACACCTCTGCGTTCTTTAAGGGCAATGTGCGTGCAGTCGATTGCTCCCTGTACCTTGGGGAAGTGTGATATTCTCGAGAAACCCAAAGCCCTCTCGGTCTGTGCCTCTCTGGTCATTGGGAAGTTTATAAAGTCCATCCTGCGAGTGTAAAGGGCTTCAGTCACCTGTCGAATGCAGCAGTGTGTAGCGTGCTGAGAGATATGGCAGATGTCGCCAGCTGAAGCCTGAAAAGATCCCGATGCGTAGAAGGCTAGGGCAGCAATAACCTTCACCTCAACGGACAGTGCGGTTCTGATGGTGCTGGAAGGCTGCAGATCATCCTTATTGAGTTGACATATCTCATCGATGACCTCCTTCCAGAATCGCAGCCTCCTAAGGCGCGCGTTTTCAGACAACTTCAGGTAAGATTGCTTTTCCAAGTACCTTCGTTGGCTATGCGTCCCGAACCCGAAAGCGCGCAGAGTTCCGAGCAGATAGTCGTGATCCACCCTGTCGAACGTCTTCTCTTGGTCGAGGGATAGGAAGGCGACTGACAGACCAGCCTCCTGGGAACAATGGATGAGGTCCCGGACCAGTATGGATGTTATCGTGGATTGTCCGGCCCGGGACCGTGTAGGACTGGTCGGGGTGGATCATGTGGTCCAGCACGGCACCAAGGCGAGCAGACATCGCCCTGGCGAAGATTTTGTAGTCCATGCTGAGGAGGGAGACCGGGCGCCAGTTCTTAAGGAGGCGGAGATCGCCCTTCTTAGGCAGCAGGACGATGACTGCCCTGCGCCAAGAGAGGGGCATCTCCCCGGTCGCCAGACTTTCCCCCAGGACCCGCGCGTAGTCGCCCCCCAGGACGTCCCAGAACGCCCTGTGGAACTCCACGGTCAGCCCGTCCAGCCCCGGGGATTTTCCCCTCGAGAGCCGGGCGAGGGCACCGGTCAGCTCCGCCAGGCTTAGCGGAGCTTCCAGATTTTCGGCGCCCTCCGGGCTGACCTTCGGCAGGTCCTCCCACAAAACTCTACGCGCTTCCTCGCTGGACGGATCCGGAGAGAACAGGGCCCCGTAATATTCACGGACCCTGTTGTTGACGCCCTCCGGATCCGAGACGAGAGAGCCGTCGTCGGCCAGCAGCGTCAAGAGCTGCTTACGGACACTCTGCCTTTTTTCCAGCGAGTAAAAGAAGGGGGAGCCGCGGTCCAGATCCCGCAGGAACCGGATCCGCGACCTCACGAACGCGCCTCGGGACCCGACGAGCTGCAGGTCCTTCAGCGCGGCCTTCTTCGCTTCGTACACCGTCCGCAGGGCCGGGTCCTGGACGACTTGACCGAGACGGCCTTCCAGGTCGAGCACCTCTTTTTCTAGGCGCCCGACCCTGGCCGCCCGCCTCTTGGTCGACCCCCTCGCGTACTCTTGACAGAAGACGCGGACGTGAGCCTTGCCCACGTCCCACCATAGCCTCAAGGAGGGGAAGCCCCCCTGCTTCCTTCTCCAGTCGGACCAGAATCGACGGAACGAGTCCTGGAACCGCACGTCCTCCAGCAGCCGGTTGTTAAAGTGCCAGTACGCGGACCCCGTCCTCGCGCGGAGCGAAGCGAGCTCCGCCCACACCAGGTGGTGGTCCGAACACGGCACCGGCCGCATGGAGGCCGCCGGGACGCAGGAAACGTACGCCCGAGACACGTAAAGGCGGTCGACTCTGGACCATCCTACTCCAGGCCTCACCCAAGTAAAGGCGCTGGAGTCGGGGTGGAGATTTCGCCAGACGTCCACCAAGTCGAAGGACCCGACCAGGTCCCTCAACTTCTCCATCGCCGTCATGCTCTGCGGGGCACCGGAGCGGTCCCTCGCCTCGAGGGTGCAGTTAAAATCCCCCCCGAGGACAATGCAGTCGCCGACGTCGACGGAGCCAAGAAGAGCGGACACCTCTTCAAAGAAGCGCGTTTGCTGCGGGCCGGGCTGAGGGGCGTACACGTTCACGAGATGGAGCAGCACGTCCCCCAGGCGAACCGTTACGTGCAGCAAGCGGCCTGGCACGGGCTCCTCGACCCCCAAGATCTCCGGCTGAAAATGCGGGCCCAGCAAGATGGCCACCCCACTAGAAATGGCGGTGAAGTGGCTCATGCGGACCTCTCCTTGCCATTCCAGAAGCCACGTGGCTTCGTCTCCCGGAACGGTGTGGGTTTCTTGCAGGAAGCACACGGCATATTTCCCCTCCCGCAGGAGCGAAAAATTGTCAAATCTACGGCGTGCCCCTCTGCCGCCGTTGATGTTGAGGCTGGCTATGGTTATCTTCATGGCAAAAGCATAGTGCAACCTCTACCTTAACCTATTGTGGGGGAGGAGTGGAGTCGTTTGTTGACCTCCACTCCTTCAGCAGCCCAGCGAGGAACCTTTTGAGCCGGCGCAGCTCAAGGCCTTGCGCCTTTGATAAGGGCCCGCCCGCGGCCATGGTTTTAGCGGCGGCGCGGACGGACGCGACGAGCAGCCCCGGCTCGGACCATCTTTCCAGGGCCAGACGGGCTTGGTCGCGGCGACCCCGGCACTGGACCAAAAAGTCCCGGAGTTCCTCTGCGGGAATGAGGAGCGTCTCAGCGGCAGCCGCGAGCAGATCCACCGCCTCACTGGCGATGGACTCGAGATCTTCACCCGCGTCCTCCACCGAGTCCCCATCCCCCTCCGGGAGGTCGCCGCCAGCAGCCGGCCCGTCGACCGCACGAGGTACGGCAAACGGCCCGGCCGCTCCATCTGGCCCTGGCTCTGCCCCGATCCCACCCCCCGGATCGTCGGGCAGAGGAGTCCCCACTGGGCTCTTTTAAAATTGGTGCTGGGTCGGGAAGCGACAGCGGAAGGGGTTCCTCCTCCGCCCCAGGAGCCGGGGAACACGGAGAGACCTGGTTTAGAAAATTCTCCAGGTCCACCAAGTCCCTCAGCTCCAAAGTAGGGGGCGAGGGTTGTTGTTCTTCCCCCTCCCCGCCGCCTCCCCCCAGCCCAGCGTGTACGGATTCATTAAACTTGTTCATATTTTCAGTTTCTACCGGGTCGAGCGACTCCCGGGGGAAGTTGGGTAATAGCTGGGCGGGCTCAGGTTCGGCCTTTTCGGCCTCGCCCGCCTCAGTCCCCGGGACGCTCGGCCCGGCGGCTACGCATTCCTCCGCGGTCCCCACGCCCCCCACGACAGGCAGATCTTCCACGCCATCCCCGGGAGGCAGCGGCTGGGCAGCCTCGACTGTCTCACCCTCCCCGGGGAAAGACTCCTCGCGCCTGCAGCGCAATTTGGGGGCGCTGGTGGGGGACGCGGGACACGCGGCGGGCACCGACTCCTCCGCGGAGGGATGTTGTTCCCCCTCCGCCTCATTGGGGCGGTGCCTCTTTTTGTTCCTGGGGGTGCGCGAAGGCAGGGAGACCCCCATGTCTGCCGAGGCCTCCCGCTCCGCCCCCCCCTTTTCCTTTCCTTGCCCGTGCCCGGGCCCCTCTGCGGTATTGGTCAAGGGCTCGGGCACGGGCTCGGGGCACCCCGCGCTCGCCGGTGACGGGGTTGGGCTGAGCGCGGTGGTCAAATTATCCGCCGCACCGAGGGGACCCGCCTCTAGATGTCTCGTCTTCTTCCGCGCCTTCTTTCCGGTCGGACGCTCTCCCTCCCCCCAGCCGGAGGCCCTGAAAACAAAGGCCTCCGACGATGCCCGCGCACCCATGGCTCCCGGCACGCGGACGCAACTAGGGGGAGGGGTGGCGGCGGTGCCAGCCTTGGCCGCCTTCGGTGGTTTGGCGGCCTTGGAGGCGGGGCAGTTCTTGCGAACGTGCCCCACCTCTCTGCAGGCATGGCACCGCACGCCGTCCGACGTCCAGAAGACGCGGTAGGCAGTCCCCTCGAGCACCACATTAAAATAACCCTCCGTCGTCTCCTCCCGCGCCAGCCGGACAAAGAGCTGGCGGCGGAAGGAGAACACGTGGCACAGGCTGTTCTCCCTGAGGCCGAGCGGTATGGGGTTGATCCCCGACCTTACCTCCCCCAGTTGGTGTAGGTGAGGGAGGAGGAGCTCAGCGGGAACAAAGGGCGGGACGTTTGATATGATGACCCTCTGCGCGGTGGCCTCGAGAGGGTCCACCGGCAGGAACGTCCCGCCCACCGTGAGCCCCTTTTCGAGGGCCAGGGACACCGCCCGCTCCGACCCCAGGAAGAACACGGCCTTCCCAGACATCTTGGAGGCTGCAACAATGGCCGAGGGGCCGACCACCCCAGCCATCGCCCGCACGCACTCCTCAATGCTCATTGTGGGGTGAGTGTAGCTCTTGACCCCATGTTTTTTGGTTATTAGTTTGAAAGGTGGCAGGGCAGCAGGTGGCGCAGGAGGTGCCGTGGATGTCGACGCCACCTGCGTATACGTCCTAGCTGGCCCTGCCACCGGCGTGGATGGGGTCGCCATCACGGGGTCCCTTTAAGGGCTACACCCACCCCAAAGTCACAGGCCTTAATGATCTTAATTGGCCTCGTATATTAACTGAGCAGAGGAGCCCTTAATGAGGCACCACTCCCCTTGTTGGCAATTGGGGAGGGGCCTTGCTCCCTCTGCTCAGTTGTCTTAATTGTTCCCTATTTTTAAAAAAAATTAGGAGAAAGGGGCCTCAGAGAGAGAGGGGAGAAACAGAATAACAGGGAAAGAGAGAGGGGGGTGGGAAGGGGGGGGAACTGCGAGGGCAGGTCTCCCCTCGCAGCTGTGGGTGGGTGCACTCTCCAGATGGCAAAACACAAAAAAACACAGTCTTTGGATTGGTCTTCAGGTGGGGGGAGAAGACGTCTTCACCTGGGGCAGCTAGAGCCACCAGGCACACACTCCTAACGATGTTAATTGGGTGATTAAAAAAAATCTTCAGCCTGGTAGCTCCAGCTATCCCAGGCTAGGCAAATGTGGGGGGTGGGGGGGGTTCCAATTGTGGGGGGGGCCTAGTTGTAAGCAAGGCCCCCACACACACTTCCACACACACACACACCCCCCGCGATGTTCCGGCCCTCAGTGGTCTTCTTTCCTCCCCCCACCGATACAACAAAGTCTGTTTGGGAAATGCACCCACACCCACCTGTAGAATTGTAGAGTCTCCCTCCTTCCACACTGGATGTTGTTGTTGTTGGTCTTTTCCCCCTCTCTCCAACTCTTTGCAGAATGGTAAAAAGATGTACAAAGTTTTCTTTTCTCCTCCTCTCCCTCTGGGTGAAAGTTGGTGTTGAAGCCCCTTCCTTCCTTCTCTTCCTGGGCTGGTCTCAGGGCTCTCCAGGCAGGAGCACAGGTTGATAGCTGCTCCTCTCTCTGCAGCTCAGCTCCTACTGTGCAGGACACGCCTCCACTGCTCCACGATTGGTCCTTGTGCATGAAACTCTTTTGAGTTTACCTGCAAAACATAAAACATTAAGACCATGCCACCCGACCTGGGTGACACAGCAGACATTTTCAAGGCCCCTTTTTTTAATTATTTTTTTTTTTTTTTTTTTGGGCGCTAAAATCAAATTTTCCCAGTGCCCCCTATAAAAGGGGAGGGGGACACTAAAAGCACCGGCAATTAAAACAAATTAAACTTTAAAACGTAAAATCAAATTAAAATTTGGTTGCCGGGCGTGATGATGCACTCCAGTCCCTCCGGTGCCCACCTCTCGCGGAAGGCCGCGAGCGTACCGGTGGACACCGCGTGCTCCATCTCCAAGGACACCCTGGACCGGATGTAAGAGCGGAAGAGAGGCAGGCAGTCAGGTTGAACGACCCCCTCGACCGCCCGCTGCCTGGACCGGCTGATGGCACCCTTGGCCGTGCCCAGGAGCAGTCCTACGAGGAGGCCTTCGGACCTACCCGCTCCCCTCCGCACAGGGTGCCCAAAGATCAGGAGAGTGGGACTGAAGTGCAGCCAAAATTTCAGGAGCAGCCCCTTCAAATAGTGGAACAGGGGCTGCAACCTTGTGCACTCCATAAAAACATGGAACACGGACTCCTCCAGACCGCAGAAATTGCAGGCGGCCTGGGAGTCCGTGAACCGGCTTAAAAATTTGTTGCACGGCACTGCTCCGTGCACCACCCTCCAGGCCAAGTCCCCGATGAATAGTGGGAGGACCCCTGCGTAGAGTGCCCTCCATCGGGGACCCCCGCCTCCTCCGGACGGCAAGATGGTACGCCATGGCGTGTCCGGACGGCTGGCGAGGATGGCAAAGTTGAGGGTGTGCAGGAGCAGCCCGTACAGGAAACCCCTCCGCGCGGAACTGAAAGGCACGGAGGGGATTTCCCCGAGGCGGCTCAAGTTGTGAGGCGCCGGCCCCCGAGGGAGGTTCCAGGGTTTGGCGCCGATGAGGAATTCCGTCCGGACGGGGGTCAGTTCGGACGGGATCTCCCCACGTGCTTGAGCCTCCTCGATGCACCTAACGGAGTCAGGGCCCAGAGCTGTTTTTAGCGACTCGATGGCATCGGCCGCGTGGCGGACGTTGGCAGAATTTAGGCGCCGCGCCAGCGTGTCTGGCGCCATCCAGCCCGCTCCTCCGCCATCGAGCAGGTCCCTGACCCTGGTCACCTCACCAGCCACAGCCCTCTCTTCCGACCGCCACATAAAACCTCGGTCGTGGAGGTACGGATTCCCGAGCAGCGGCTCCTGCAGGACGGCCGCCACTCCAGCCGGTGGAGAGCTGCGCTTGGTGGAGACTTTGTTCCAGACCCTGATGAGTTCCCTGTAAAAGACAGGCAGCTCCCGGAGGGCGGTCCTGGCACCCCCCAAGTTCACAAACAGGAGCTGCGTGTCATAATTGAGGTCGAGCTGCTGGCGGAAGAAATACCTCGCCAGAGCGCACCACCTAGGAGGGGGCTCGACGTAAAGGTATCTCTGCAGGGTCTGAAGACGGAAAGTCGCGAGCTGGGCGCTGACTCACACCAACGACTGACCGCCCTCCTCAAGCGGGAGACTCAAGACCGCGGCAGAGACCCAGTGCTTCCTGTTGTTCCAGAAGAAGTCCACCAGCTTCTTCTGTATCTTGGCGACAAACGCAGGGGGAGGGGTCAAAGTGACCAGCCGGTACCACAGCATTGCGGCCACCAGCTGGTTTATGACTAGCGCTCGACCCCTGTAGGACAGCACTCGGAGCAGTCCTGTCCAGCGCCCTAGGCGAGCGGCGAACTTGGCCTCCAGCTCCTGCCAGTTCGCCGGCCAGGCTCCCTCGTCGGGGCTAAGGTAGACTCCCAGGTAGAGGAGATGGGTCGTGCTCCAGGCAAAAGGCCTGAGCTCCTCCGGCAGGGAGTCCACCCGCCACTGACCCACCAGGAGTCCGGAACATTTCTCCCAGTTGATCCTGGCGGAGGACGCGGCCGAGTAAATCTCCTGGCACTCACGCATCCTCCGCAGGTCAGCGGGATCCTCTATCGCGAGGAGCACGTCATCGGCGTAAGCCGAGAGGACGACCTCCACGCCCGGCCCTTGCAGAGCCAGTCCCGTCAACCTCGTCCGCAAGAGGCGCAGGAAAGGCTCCACGCAAACGGCGTATAACTGGCCGGACATGGGGCATCCCTGGCGCACCCCTGTCCTAAAGCGAAGGGGCGCCGTCAAGGACCCGTTAACCTTAATCAGACACTCCGCGGCGGCGTACAAAAGTCGGATCCGGGCGACGAAATGCGTCCCGAACCCGAAAGCGCGCAGAGTTCCGAGCAGATAGTCGTGATCCACCCTGTCGAACGCCTTCTCTTGGTTGAGAGATAGGAAGGCGACCGACAGACCAGCCTCCTGGGAACAATGGATGAGGTCCCGGACCAGATGGATGTTATCGTGGATTGTCCGGCCCGGGACCGTGTAGGACTGGTCGGGGTGGATCATGTGGTCCAGCACGGCACCAAGGCGAGCAGACATCGCCCTGGCGAAGATTTTGTAGTCCGTGCTGAGGAGGGAGACCGGGCGCCAGTTCTTAAGGAGGCGGAGATCGCCCTTCTTAGGCAGCAGGACGATGACTGCCCTGCGCCAAGAGAGGGGCATCTCCCCGGTCGCCAGACTTTCCCCCAGGACCCGCGCGTAGTCGCTCCCCATGACGTCCCAGAACGCCCTGTGGAACTCCACGGTCAGCCCGTCCAGCCCCGGGGATTTTCCCCTCGAGAGCCGGGCGAGGGCACCGGTCAGCTCCGCCAGGCTTAGCGGAGCTTCCAGATTTTCGGCGCCCTCCGGGCCGACCTTCGGCAGGTCCTCCCACAAAACTCTATGCGCTTCCTCGCTGGACGGATCCGGAGAGAACAGAGCCCCGTAATATTCACGGACCCTGTTGTTGACGCCCTCCGGATCCGAGACGAGAGAGCCGTCGTCGGCCAGCAGCGTCAAGAGCTGCTTACGGACACTCTGCCTTTTTTCCAGCGAGTAGAAGAAGGGGGAGCCGCGGTCCAGATCCCGCAGGAACCGGATCCGCGACCTCACGAACGCGCCTCGGGACCCGACGAGCTGCAGGTCCTTCAGCGCGGCCTTCTTCGCTTCGTACACCGTCCGCAGGGCCGGGCCCTGGACGACTTGACCGAGACGGCCTTCCAGGTCGAGCACCTCTTTTTCTAGGCGCCCGACTCTGGCCGCCCGCCTCTTGGTCGACCCCCTCGCGTACTCTTGACAGAAGACGCGGACGTGAGCCTTGCCCACGTCCCACCATAGCCTCAAGGAGGGGAAGCCCCCCTGCTTCCTTCTCCAGTCGGACCAGAATCGACGGAACGAGTCCTGGAACCGCACGTCCTCCAGCAGCCGGTTGTTAAAGTGCCAGTACGCGGACCCCGTCCTCGCGCGGAGCGAAGAGAGCTCCGCCCACACCAGGTGGTGGTCCGAACACGGCACCGGCCGCATGGAGGCCGCCGGGACGCAGGAAACGTACGCCCGAGACACGTAAAGGCGGTCGACTCTGGACCATCCTACTCCAGGCCTCACCCAAGTAAAGGCGCTGGAGTCGGGGTGGAGATTTCGCCAGACGTCCACCAAGTCGAAGGACCCGACCAGGTCCCTCAACTTCTCCATCGCCGTCATGCACTGCGGGGCACCGGAGCGGTCCCTCGCCTCGAGGGTGCAGTTAAATTCCCCCCCGAGGACAATGCAGTCGCCGACGTCGACGGAGCCAAGAAGAGCGGACACCTCTTCAAAGAAGCGCGTTTGCTGCGGGCCGGGATGAGGGGCGTACACGTTCACGAGATGGAGCGGCACATCCCCCAGGTGAACCGTTACGTGCAGCAAGCGGCCTGGCACGGGCTCCTCGACCCCCAAGATCTCCGGCTGAAAATGCGGGCCCAGCAAGATGGCCACCCCACTAGAAATGGCGGTGAGGTGGCTCATGCGGACCTCTCCTTGCCATTCCAGGAGCCACGTGGCTTCGTCTCCCGGAACGGTGTGGGTTTCTTGCAGGAAGCACACCGCATATTTCCCCTCCCGCAGGAGCGAAAAATTGTCAAATCTACGGCGTGCCCCTCTGCCGCCGTTGATGTTGAGGCTGGCTATGGTTATCTTCATGACTAGAGCAGAGTGCAACCTCTACCTTAACCTATTGTGGGGGAGGGAGCGGAGTCTTTTGTTGAACTCCGCTCCCTCCGCAGCCCAGCGAGGAACCTTTTGAGCCGGCGCAGCTCAAGGCCTTGAGCCTTTGATAAGGGCCCGCCCACGGCAATGGTTTTAGTGGTGGCGCGGACGGACGCGACGAGCAGCCCCGGCTCGGACCATCTTTCCAGGGCCAGACGGGCTTGGTCGCGGCGACCCCGGCACTGGACCAAAAAGTCCTGGAGTTCCTCTGCGGGAATGAGGAGCGTCTCAGTGGCGGCCGCGAGCAGATCCACCGCCTCACTGGCGACGGACTCGAGATCTTCTCCCTCGTCCCCCACCGAGTCCCCATCCCCCTCCGGGAGGTCGCCGCTAGCAGCCGGCCCGTCGACCGCACGAGGTACGGCAAACGGCCCGGCCGCTCCATCTGGCCCTGGCTCTGCCCCGATCCCACCCCCCGGATCGTCGGCAGAGGAGTCCCCACTGGGCTCTTTTAAAATTGGTGCTGGGTCGGGAAGCGACAGCGGAAGGGGTTCCTCCTCCGCCCCAGGAGCCGGGGAACTCGGAGAGACCTGGTTTAGAAAATTCTCCAGGTCCACCAAGTCCCTCAGCTCCAAAGTAGGGGGCGAGGGTTGTTGTTCTTCCCCCTCCCCACCGCCTCCCCCCAGCCCAGCGTGTACGGATTCATTAAATTTTCCTATTTTTTCAGTTTCTACCGAGTCGAGCAAATCCCGGGGGAAGTTGGGTATTGGCTGGGCGGGCTCAGGTCCGGCCTTTTCGGCCTCGCCCGCCTCGGTCCCCGGGACGCCCGGCCCGGCGGCTACGCATTCCTCCTCTGGCCCCACGCCCCCCACGACAGACAGATCTTCCACGCCCTCCCCAGGAGGCAGCGGCTGGGCAGCCTCGACTACCTCACCCTCCCCGGGGACAGACTCTTCGCGCCTGCAGCGCAATTTGGGGGCGCTGGTGGGGGACGCGGGACACGCGGCGGGCACCGACTCCTCCGCGGAGGGATGTTGTTCCCCCTCCGCCTCATTGGGGCGGTGCCTCTTTTTGTTCCTGGGGGTGCGCGAAGGCAGGGAGACCTCCATGTCTGCCGAGGCCTCCCGCTCCGCCCCCCCCTTTTCCTTTTCTTGCCCGTGCCCGGGCCTCTCTGCAGTATTGGTCAAGGGCTCGGGCACGGGCTCGGGGCACCCCGCGCTCGCCGGTGGCTGGGTTGGGCCGAGCGCGGTGGTCAATCCTTCTGGCGCACTGAGGGGACCCGCCTCTAGATGTTTCTTCTTGTTCCGCGCCTTCCTTCCGTTCGGACGCTCTCCCTCCCCCCCGCCGGAGGCCCTGAAAACAAAGGCCTCCGACGATGCCCGCGCACCTACGGCTCCCGGCACGCGGACGCAACTAGGGGGAGGGGTGGCGGCGGCACCAGCCTTGGCCGCCTTCGGTGGTTTGGCGGCCTTGGAGGCGGGGCAGTTCTTGCGAACATGCCCCACCTCCCTACAGGCATGGCACCGCACGCCGTCCGACGTCCAGAAGACACGGTAGGCAGTCCCCTCGTGCACCACATTAAAGTTCCCCTCCGTCGTCTCCTCCCGCGCCAGCCGGACAAAGAGCTGGCGGCGGAAGGAGAACACGTGGCGCAGGCTGCTCTCCCTGAGGCCGAGCGGTATGGGGTTGATCCCCGACCTTACCTCCCCCAGTTGTTGTAGGTGAGGGAGGAGGAGCTCAGCGGGAACAAAGGGCGGGACGTTCGACACGATGACCCTCTGCGCGGTGGCCTCGAGAGGGTCCACCGGCAGGAACGTCCCGCCCACCGTGAGCCCCTTTTCAAGGGCCAGGGACAGCGCCCGCTCCGACCCCAGGAAGAACACGGCCTTCCCAGACATCTTGGAGGCTGCGACAATGGCCGAAGGGCCGACTACCCCAGCCATCGCCCGCACGCACTCCTCAATGCTCATTGTGGGGTGAGTGTAGCTCCTGACCCCGTGTTTTTTTGTAATGAGTCTGAAAGGTGGCAGGGCAGCGGGTGGCGCAGGAGGGGCCGTGGAAGCGGTTGCCACCTGCGCATACGTCCTTGCTGGCCCTGCCACCGGCGTGGATGGGGTCGCCATCACGGGGTCCCTTTAAGGGCTACACCCACCCCAAAGTCACAGGCCTTAATGGTCTTTAATGGCCTCGTGTATTTAACTGAGCAGAGGAGCCCTTAACGAGGCACCTCTCCCCTCGTTGGCAATTGGGGAGAGGCCTTGCTCCCTCTGCTCAGTTGTCTTAATTGGGTTTTTTTTTTAAATTAGGAAGAAAAGGGGCCTCAGAGAGAGAGGGGAGAAACAGAGGGTAATGGAGAAAGAGAGAGGGGGGTGGGAACGGGGGGGGGCTGCGAGGGCAGGTCTCCCCTCGCAGCTGTGGGTGGGTGCACTCCCCAAATGGCAAAACACACAAAAAACACAGTCTTTGGGTTGGTCTTCAGGTGGGGGGAGAAGACGTCTTCACCTGGGGTAGCTAGAGCCACCAGGCACACACTCCAAAACGATCTTTAATAGGGTGATTAATGACAATCTTCAGCCTGGTAGCTCCAGCTATCCCAGGCTAGGCAAATGTGGGGGGTGGGGGGGGTTCCAATTGTGGGGGGGGCCTAGTTGTAAGCACGGCCCCCACACACACTACCACACACACACACACCCCCCGCGATGTTCCGGCCCTCAGTGGTCTTCTTTCCTCCCCCCACCGATACAACAAAGTCTTTTTGGGAAATGCACCCACACCCACCTGTTGAATTGTAGAGTCTCCCTCCTTCCACACTGGATGTTGTTGGTCTTTTCCCCCTCTCTCCAACTCTTTGCAGAATGGTAAAAGTTTAAAGTTTTCTGTTCTCCTCCTCTCCCTCTGGGTTAAAGTTGGTGTTGAAGCCCCTTCCTTCCTTCTCTTCCTGGGCTGGTCTCAGGGCTCTCCAGGCAGGAGCACAGGTTGATAGCTGCTCCTCTCTCTGCAGCTCAGCTCCTACTGTGCAGGACACGCCTCCACTGCTCCACGATTGGTCCTTGTGCATGAAACTCTTTTTGGAGTTCACCTGCAAAAACATAAAACATGTATCCGTGCCACCCGACCTGGATGACACACACAAGACATTTACAAGGCCCTTTTTTTTTTTTTGGTTTTTTTTTTTTGTGTTTTTTTTTTTGGGCACTAAAATCAAATTTTTCCTTTTTTCCAGTGCCCCCTATAAAAGGAGAGGGGGACACTAAAAGCACCGGCAATTAAAACAAATTAAACTTTAAAACGTAAAATCAAATTAAAATTTGGTTGCCGGGCGTGATGATGCACTCCAGTCCCTCCGGTGCCCACCTCTCGCGGAAGGCCGCGAGCGTACCGGTGGACACCGCGTGCTCCATCTCCAAGGACACCCTGGATCGGATGTAAGAGCGGAAGAGAGGCAGGCAGTCAGGTTGAACGACCCCCTCGACCGCCCGCTGCCTGGACCGGCTGATGGCACCCTTGGCCGTGCCCAGGAGCAGTCCTACGAGGAGGCCTTCGGACCTACCCGCTCCCCTCCGCACAGGGTGCCCAAAGATCAGGAGAGTGGGACTGAAGTGCAGCCAGAATTTCAGGAGCAGCCCCTTCAAATAGTGGAACAGGGGCTGCAACCTCGTGCATTCAATAAAAACATGGAACACGGACTCCTCCAGACCGCAGAAATTGCAGGCGGCCTGGGAGTCCGTGAACCGGCTTAAAAATTTATTGCACGGCACTGCTCCGTGCACCACCCTCCAGGCCAAGTCCCCGATGAATAGTGGGAGGACCCCTGCGTAGAGTGCCCTCCATCGGGGACCCCCGCCTCCTCCGGACGGCAAGATGGTACGCCATGGCGTGTCCGGACGGCCGGCGAGGATGTCAAAGTTGAGGGTGTGCAGGAGCAGCCCGTACAGGAAACCCCTCCGCGCGGAACTGAAAGGCACAGAGGGGATTTCCCCGAGGCGGCTCAAGTTGTGAGGCGCCGGCCCCCGAGGGAGGTTCCGGGGTTTGGCGCCGATGAGGAATTCCGTCCGGACGGGGGTCAGTTCGGACGGGATCTCCCCACGTGCTTGAGCCTCCTCGATACACCTAACGGAGTCAGGGCCCAGAGCTGTTTTTAGCGACTCGATGGCATCGGCCGCGTGGCGGACATTGGCAGAATTTAGGCGCCGCGCCAGCGTGTCTGGCGCCATCCAGCCCGCTCCTCCGCCATCGAGCAGGTCCCTGACCCTGGTCACCTCACCAGCCACAGCCCTCTCTTCCGACCGCCACATAAAGCCTCGGCCGTGGAGGTACGGATTCCCGAGCAGCGGTTCCTGCAGGACGGCCGCCACTCCAGCCGGCGGAGAGCTGCGCTTGGTGGAGACTTTGTTCCAGACCCTGATGAGTTCCCTGTAAAAGACAGGCAGCTCCCGGAGGGCGGTCCTGGCACCCCCCAAGTTCACAAACAGGAGCTGCGTGTCATAATTGAGGTCGAGCTGCTGGCGGAAGAAATACCTCGCCAGAGCACACCACCTAGGAGGGGGCTCGACGTAAAGGTATCTCTGCAGGGTCTGAAGACGGAAAGTCGCGAGCTGGGCGCTGACGCACACCAACGACTGACCGCCCTCCTCAAGCGGGAGACTCAGGACCGCGGCAGAGACCCAGTGCTTCCTGTTGTTCCAGAAGAAGTCCACCAGCTTCTTCTGTATCTTGGCGACAAACGCAGGGGGAGGGGTCAAAGTGACCAGCCGGTACCACAACATTGCGGCCACCAGCTGGTTTATGACTAGCGCTCGACCCCTGTAGGACAGCACTCGGAGCAGTCCTGTCCAGCGCCCTAGGCGAGCGGCGACCTTGGCCTCCAGCTCCTGCCAGTTCGCCGGCCAGGCTCCCTCGTCGGGGCTAAGGTAGACTCCCAGGTAGAGGAGATGGGTCGTGCTCCAGGCAAAAGGCCTGAGCTCCTCCGGCAGGGAGTCCACCCGCCACTGACCCACCAGGAGTCCGGAACATTTCTCCCAGTTGATCCTGGCGGAGGACGCGGCCGAGTAAATCTCCTGGCAATCACGCATCCTCCGCAGGTCAGCGGGATCCTCTACCGCGAGGAGCACGTCATCGGCGTAAGCCGAGAGGACGACCTCCACGCCCGGCCCTTGCAGAGCCAGTCCCGTCAACCTCGTCCGCAAGAGGCGCAGGAAAGGCTCCACGCAAACGGCGTATAACTGGCCGGACATGGGGCATCCCTGGCGCACCCCTCTCCTAAAGCGAAGGGGCGCCGTCAAGGACCCGTTAACCTTAATCAGACACTCCGCGGCGGCGTACAAAAGTCGGATCCGGGCGACGAAATGCGTCCCGAACCCGAAAGCGCGCAGAGTTCCGAGCAGATAGTCGTGATCCACCCTGTCGAACGCCTTCTCTTGGTCGAGGGATAGGAAGGCGACCGACAGACCAGCCTCCTGGGAGCAATGGATGAGGTCCCGGACCAGATGGATGTTGTCGTGGATCGTCCGGCCCGGGACCGTGTATGACTGGTCGGGGTGAATCATGTGGTCCAGCGCGGCACCAAGGCGAGCAGACATCGCCCTGGCGAAGATTTTGTAGTCCGTGCTGAGGAGGGAGACCGGGCGCCAGTTCTTAAGGAGGCGGAGATCGCCCTTCTTAGGCAGCAGGACGATGACTGCCCTGCGCCAAGAGAGGGGCATCTCCCCGGTCGCCAGACTTTCCCCCAGGACCCGCGCGTAGTCGCTCCCCAGGACGTCCCAGAACGCCCTGTGGAACTCCACGGTCAGCCCGTCCAGCCCCGGGGATTTTCCCCTCGAGAGCCGGGCGAGGGCACCGGTCAGCTCCGCCAGGCTTAGCGGAGCTTCCAGATTTTCGGCGCCCTCCGGGCTGACCTTCGGCAGGTCCTCCCACAAAACTCTACGCGCTTCCTCGCTGGACGGATCCGGAGAGAACAGAGCCCCGTAATATTCACGGACCCTGTTGTTGACGCCCTCCGGATCCGAGACGAGAGAGCCGTCGTCGGCCAGCAGCGTCAAGAGCTGCTTACGGACACTCTGCCTTTTTTCCAGCGAGTAGAAGAAGGGGGAGCCGCGGTCCAGATCCCGCAGGAACCGGATCCGCGACCTCACGAACGCGCCTCGGGACCCGACGAGCTGCAGGTCCTTCAGCGCGGCCTTCTTCGCTTCGTACACCGTCCGCAGGGCCGGGTCCTGGACGACTTGACCGAGACGGGCTTCCAGGTCGAGCACCTCTTTTTCTAGGCGCCCGACTCTGGCCGCCCGCCTCTTGGTCGACCCCCTCGCGTACTCTTGACAGAAGACGCGGACGTGAGCCTTGCCCACGTCCCACCATAGCCTCAAGGAGGGGAAGCCCCCCTGCTTCCTTCTCCAGTCGGACCAGAATCGACGGAACGAGTCCTGGAACCGCACGTCCTCCAGCAGCCGGTTGTTAAAGTGCCAGTACGCGGACCCCGTCCTCGCGCGGAGCGAAGCGAGCTCTGCCCACACCAGGTGGTGGTCCGAACACGGCACCGGCCGCATGGAGGCCGCCGGGACGCAGGAATCGTACGCCCGAGACACGTAAAGGCGGTCGACTCTAGACCATCCTACTCCAGGCCTCACCCAAGTAAAGGCGCTGGAGTCGGGGTGGAGATTTCGCCAGACGTCCACCAAGTCGAAGGACCCGACCAGGTCCCTCAACTTCTCCATCGCCGTCATGCACTGCGGGGCACCGGAGCGGTCCCTCGCCTCGAGGGTGCAGTTAAAATCCCCCCCGAGGACAATGCAGTCGCCGACGTCGACGGAGCCAAGAAGAGCGGACACCTCTTCAAAGAAGCGCGTTTGCTGCGGGCCGGGATGAGGGGCGTACACGTTCACGAGATGGAGCGGCACGTCCCCCAGGCGAACTGTTACGTGCAGCAAGCGGCCTGGCACGGGCTCCTCGACCCCCAAGATCTCCGGCTGAAAATGCGGGCCCAGCAAGATGGCCACCCCACTAGAAATGGCGGTGAGGTGGCTCATGCGGACCTCTCCTTGCCATTCCAGGAGCCACGTGGCTTCGTCTCCCGGAACGGTGTGGGTTTCTTGCAGGAAGCACACCGCATATTTCCCCTCCCGCAGGAGCAAAAAATTGTTAAATCTACGGCGTGCCCCCCTGCCGCCGTTGATGTTGAGGCTGGCTATGGTTATCTTCATGGCAAAAGCATAGTGCAACCTCTACCTTAACCTATTGTGGGGGAGGGAGCGGAGTCTTTTGTTGAACTCCGCTCCCTCCGCAGCCCAGCGAGGAGTCCCTCGAGCTCGCGCAGCTCAAGGTGCTGCTCCTTTGTCAAGGGCCCGCCCGTGGCCAAGGTTTTAACGGCGGCGCGGACGGACCCCTTGATCAGCTCCGGCTCGGACCATTTTTCCAGGGCCAGTCGGGCTTGGTCGCGGCGACCCCGGCTCTGGGCCAAAAAGTCCCGGAGTTCCTTTGCAGGAATGAGGAGGGCCTCAGCGGCGGCCGCGAGCAGATCCACCGCCTCACTGGCGGTGGTCTCTAGGTCTTCACCCGCGTCCCCCACCGAGTCCCCGTCCTCCTCCGGGAGGTGGCCGCCAGCGGCCGGCCCATCGACCGCACAAGGTACGGCAAATGAACCGGCCGCTCCAACCGGCCCTGGCACTGCCCCGATCCCACCCCCAGGATCGTCGGCAGAGGAGTCCCCACTGGGCTCTTTTAAAATTGGTGCTGGGTCGGGAAATGACAGCGGAAGGGGTTCCCCCTCCGCCCCAGGAACCGGAGAACAAGGAGAGACCCGGCCATAGGAAATCCCCAGGCCCTCCAAGTGCTCCAGCTCCAAAGTAAGGGGCGAGGGTGGGTGTTCCTCCCCCTCCCCGCTGCCACCCCCCGGCCCAGCATCTACAGTGTCATTAAAATCAATATATTGTGTTTCTGCCGGGTCGAGCAACTCCCGGGGGAAGTTGGGTAATAGCTGGGCGGGCTCAGGTTCGGCCTTTTCGGCCTCGCCCGCCTCAGTCCCCGGGACGCCCGGCCCGGCGGCTACGCATTCCTCCGCGGTCCCCACGCCCCCCACGACAGGCAGATCTTCCACTCCATCCCTGGGAGGCAGAGGCTGGGCAGCCTCAACTGTCTCACCCTCCCCGGGGAAAGACTCCTCGCGCCTGCAGCGCAATTTGGGGGCGCTGGTGGGGGACGCGGGACACGCGGCGGGCACCGACTCCTCCGCGGAGGGATGTTGTTCCCCCTCCGCCTCATTGGGGCGGTGCCTCTTTTTGTTCCTGGGGGCGCGCGGAGTCAGGGAGACCTCCATGTCTGCCGAGGCCTCCCGCTCCGCCCCCCCCTTTTCCTTTTCTTGCCCGCGCCCGGGCCCCTCTGTGGTGTTGTTCAAGGGCTCGGGCACGGGCTCGGGGCACCCCGCGCTCGCCGGTGACGGGGTTGGGCTGAGCGCGGTGGTCAAATTATCCGGCGCACTGAGGGGACCCGCCTCTTGATGTTTTGTCTTCTTCCGCGCCTTCTTTCCGGTCGGACGCTCTCCCTCCCCCCCGCCGGAGGCCCTGAAAACAAAGGCCTCCGACGATGCCCGCGCACCCATGGCTCCCGGCACGCGGACGCAACTAGGGGGAGGGGTGGCGGCGGCGCCAGCCTTGGCCGCCTTCGGTGGTTTGGCGGCCTTGGAGGCGGGGCAGTTCTTGCGAACGTGCCCCACCTCCCTGCAGGCATGGCACCGCACGCCGTCCGACGTCCAGAAGACGCGGTAGGCAGTCCCCTCGTGCACCACATTAAAAGATCCCTCCGTCGTGTCCTCCCGCGCCAGCCGGACAAAGAGCTGGCGGCGGAAGGAGAACACGTGGCGCAGGCTGTTCTCCCTGAGGCCGAGCGGTATGGGGTTGATCCCTGACCTTACCTCCCCCAGTTGTTGTAGGTGAGGGAGGAGGAGCTCAGCGGGAACAAAGGGCGGGACGTTTGAAACGATGACCCTCTGCGCGGTGGCCTCGAGAGGGTCCACCGGCAGGAACGTCCCGCCCACCGTGAGCCCCTTTTCAAGGGCCAGGGACACCGCCCGCTCCGACCCCAGGAAGAACACGGCCTTCCCAGACATCTTGGAGGCTGCGACAATGGCCGAGGGGCCGACTACCCCAGCCATCGCCCGCACGCACTCCTCAATGCTCATTGTGGGGTGAGTGTAGCTCTTGACCCCGTGTTTCCTGGTTATAAGTCTGAACGGTGGCAGGGCAGCGGGTGGCGCAGGAGGTGCCGTGGATGTGGACGCCGCCTGCGCATACGTCCTTGCTGGCCCTGCCACCGGCGTGGATGGGGTCGCCATCACGGGGTCGCTTTAAGGGCTACACCCACCCCAAAGTCACAGGCCTTAATGGTCTTTAATGGCCTCGTATGTTAACTGAGCAGAGGAGCCCTTAACGAGGCACCTCTCCCCTCGTTGACAATTGGGGAGAGGCCTTGCTCCCTCTGCTCAGTTGTCTTAATTGTTTTTTTTTAAAAAAAATTCGGAAGAAAAGGGCTCTCAGAGAGAGAGGGGAGAAACAGAGAGTAACGGAGAAAGAGAGAGGGGGGTGGGAAGGGGGGGGGGGGCTGCGAGGGCAGGTCTCCCCTCGCAGCTGTGGGTGGGTGCACTCCCCAGATGGCAAAACACACAAAAAACACAGTCTTTGGGTTGGTCTTCAGGTGGGGGGAGAAAACGTCTTCACCTGGGGTAGCTAGAGCCACCAGGCACACAATCCCAAACGATCTTTAATTGGGTGATTTAAAGAATCTTCAGCCTGGTAGCTCCAGCTATCCCAGGCTAGGCAAATGTGGGGGGTGGGGGGGGTTCCAATTGTGGGGGGGGGCCTAGTTGTAAGCAAGGCCCCCACACACACTACCACACACACACACACCCCCCGCGATGTTCCGGCCCTCAGTGGTCTTCTTTCCTCCCCCCACCGATACAACAAAGTCTGTTTGGGGAAATGCACCCACACCCACCTGTAGAATGTTGGGTCTCCCTCCTTCCACACTGGATGTTGTTGGTCTTTTCCCCCTCTCTCCAACTCCTTGCAGAATGGTAAAGTTGTTTAAAAGTTTTCTGTTCTCCTCCTCTCCCTCTGGATAAAAGTGATGGTGAAGCCCCTTCCTTCCTTCTCTTCCTGGGCTGGTCTCAGGGCTCTCCAGGCAGGAGCACAAGTTGCTAGCTGCTCTCCTCACTGCTCTCAGCTCCAACTGAGCAGGACACGCCTCCATAGCTCCACCATTGGTCCTTGTGCATGAAACTCTTTTGAGTTTACCTGCGAAAACATAAAACATTAAAGAGTGCCACCCGACCTGGGTGACACTCCAGACATTTACAAGGCCCTTTTTTTCCCCCCTTTTTTGTTTTTTTTTTGTGTTTTTTCTTTTTTTTTTGTTTTTTTTTTGGGCACTAAAATCACAATTTTTCCCCAGTGCCCCCTATAAAAGGGAAGGGGACACTAAAAGCACCGGCAATTAAAACAAATTAACTTTAAAACGTAAAATCAAATTAAAATTTGGTTGCCGGGCGTGATGATGCACTCCAGTCCCTCCGGTGCCCACCTCTCGCGGAAGGCCGCGAGCGTACCGGTGGACACCGCGTGCTCCATCTCCAGGGACACCCTGGACCGGATGTAAGAGCGGAAGAGAGGCAGGCAGTCAGGTTGAACGACCCCCTCGACCGCCCGCTGCCTGGACCGGCTGATGGCACCCTTGGCCGTGCCCAGGAGCAGTCCTACGAGGAGGCCTTCGGACCTACCCGCTCCCCTCCGCACAGGGTGCCCAAAGATCAGGAGAGTGGGACTGAAGTGCAGCCAGAATTTCAGGAGCAGCCCCTTCAAATAATGGAACAGGGGCTGCAACCTTGTGCACTCAATAAAAACATGGAACACGGACTCCTCCAGACCGCAGAAATTGCAGGCGGCCTGGGAGTCCGTGAACCGGCTTAAAAATTTGTTGCACGGCACTGCTCCGTGCACCACCCTCCAGGCCAAGTCCCCGATGAATAGTGGGAGGACCCCTGCGTAGAGTGCCCTCCATCGGGGACCCCCGCCTCCTCCGGACGGCAAGATGGTGCGCCATGGCGTGTCCGGACGGCCGGCGAGGATGGCAAAGTTGAGGGTGTGCAGGAGCAGCCCGTACAGGAAACCCCTCCGCGCGGAACTGAAAGGCACGGAGGGGATTTCCCCGAGGCGGCTCAAGTTGTGAGGCGCCGGCCCCCGAGGGAGGTTCCGGGGTTTGGCACCGATGAGGAATTCCGTCCGGACGGGGGTCAGTTCGGACGGGATCTCCCCACGTGCTTGAGCCTCCTCGATACACCTAACGGAGTCAGGGCCCAGAGCTGTTTTTAGCGACTCGATGGCATCGGCCGCGTGGCGGACGTTGGCAGAATTTAGGCGCCGCGCCAGCGTGACTGGCGCCATCCAGCCCGCTCCTCCGCCATCGAGCAGGTCCCTGACCCTGGTCACCTCACCAGCCACAGCCCTCTCTTCCGACCGCCACATGAAGCCTCGGCCGTGGAGGTACGGATTCCCGAGCAGCGGCTCCTGCAGGACGGCCGCCACTCCAGCCGGCGGAGAGCTGCGCTTGGTGGAGACTTTGTTCCAGACCCTGATGAGTTCCCTGTAAAAGACAGGCAGCTCCCGGAGGGCGGTCCTGGCACCCCCCAAGTTCACAAACAGGAGCTGCGTGTCATAATTGAGGTCGAGCTGCTGGCGGAAGAAATACCTCGCCAGAGCGCACCACCTAGGAGGGGGCTCGACGTAAAGGTATCTCTGCAGGGTCTGAAGACGGAAAGTCGCGAGCTGGGCGCTGACGCACACCAACGACTGACCGCCCTCCTCAAGCGGGAGACTCAAGACCGCGGCAGAGACCCAGTGCTTCCTGTTGTTCCAGAAGAAGTCCACCAGCTTCTTCTGTATCTTGGCGACAAACGCAGGGGGAGGGGTCAAAGTGACCAGCCGGTACCACAGCATTGCGGCCACCAGCTGGTTTATGACTAGCGCTCGACCCCTGTAGGACAGCACTCGGAGCAGTCCTGTCCAGCGCCCTAGGCGAGCGGCGACCTTGGCCTCCAGCTCCTGCCAGTTCGCCGGCCAGGCTCCCTCGTCGGGGCTAAGGTAGACTCCCAGATAGAGGAGATGGGTCGTGCTCCAGGCAAAAGGCCTGAGCTCCTCCGGCAGGGAGTCCACCCGCCACTGACCCACCAGGAGTCCGGAACATTTCTCCCAGTTGATCCTGGCGGAGGACGCGGCCGAGTAAATCTCCTGGCACTCACGCATCCTCCGCAGGTCAGCGGGATCCTCTACCGCGAGGAGCACGTCATCGGCGTAAGCCGAGAGGACGACCTCCACGCCCGGCCCTTGCAGAGCCAGTCCCGTCAACCTCGTCCGCAAGAGGCGCAGGAAAGGCTCCACGCAAACGGCGTATAACTGGCCGGACATGGGGCATCCCTGGCGCACCCCTCTCCTAAAGCGAAGGGGCGCCGTCAAGGACCCGTTAACCTTAATCAGACACTCCGCGGCGGCGTACAAAAGTCGGATCCGGGCGACGAAATGCGTCCCGAACCCGAAAGCGCGCAGAGTTCCGAGCAGATAGTCGTGATCCACCCTGTCGAACGCCTTCTCTTGGTCGAGGGATAGGAAGGCGACCGACAGACCAGCCTCCTGGGAGCAATGGATGAGGTCCCGGACCAGATGGATGTTGTCGTGGATCGTCCGGCCCGGGACCGTGTATGACTGGTCGGGGTGGATCATGTGGTCCAGCATGGCACCAAGGCGAGCAGACATCGCCCTGGCGAAAATGTTGTAGTCCGTGCTGAGGAGGGAGACCGGGCGCCAGTTCTTAAGGAGGCGGAGATCGCCCTTCTTAGGCAGCAGGACGATGACTGCCCTGCGCCAAGAGAGGGGCATCTCCCCGGTCGCCAGACTTTCCCCCAGGACCCGCGCGTAGTCGCTCCCCAGGACGTCCCAGAACGCCCTGTGGAACTCCACGGTCAGCCCGTCCAGCCCCAGGGATTTTCCCCTCGAGAGCCGGGCGAGGGCACCGGTCAGCTCCGCCAGGCTTAGCGGAGCTTCCAGATTTTCGGCGCCCTCCGGGCCGACCTTCGGCAGGTCCTCCCACAAAACTCTACGCGCTTCCTCGCTGGACGGATCCGGAGAGAACAGAGCCCCGTAATATTCACGGACCCTGTTGTTGACGCCCTCCGGATCCGAGACGAGAGAGCCGTCATCGGCCAGCAGCGTCAAGAGCTGCTTACGGACACTCTGCCTTTTTTCCAGCGAGTAGAAGAAGGGGGAGCCGCGGTCCAGATCCCGCAGGAACCGGATCCGCGACCTCACGAACGCGCCTCGGGACCCGACGAGCTGCAGGTCCTTCAGCGCGGCCTTCTTCGCTTCGTACACCGTCCGCAGGGCCGGGTCCTGGACGACTTGACCGAGACGGCCTTCCAGGTCGAGCACCTCTTTTTCTAGGCGCCCGACTCTGGCCGCCCGCCTCTTGGTCGACCCCCTCGCGTACTCTTGACAGAAGACGCGGACGTGAGCCTTGCCCACGTCCCACCATAGCCTCAAGGAGGGGAAGCCCCCCTGCTTCCTTCTCCAGTCGGACCAGAATCGACGGAACGAGTCCTGGAACCGCACGTCCTCCAGCAGCCGGTTGTTAAAGTGCCAGTACGCGGACCCCGTCCTCGCGCGGAGCGAAGCGAGCTCCGCCCACACCAGGTGGTGGTCCGAACACGGCACCGGCCGCATGGAGGCCGCCGGGACGCAGGAAACGTACGCCCGAGACACGTAAAGGCGGTCGACTCTAGACCATCCAACTCCAGGCCTCACCCAAGTAAAGGCGCTGGAGTCGGGGTGGAGATTTCGCCAGACGTCCACCAAGTCGAAGGACCCGACCAGGTCCCTCAACTTCTCCATCGCCGTCATGCACTGCGGGGCACCGGAGCGGTCCCTCGCCTCGAGGGTGCAGTTAAAATCCCCCCCGAGGACAATGCAGTCGCCGACGTCGACGGAGCCAAGAAGAGCGGACACCTCTTCAAAGAAGCGCGTTTGCTGCGGGCCGGGCTGAGGGGCGTACACGTTCACGAGATGGAGCGGCACGTCCCCCAGGCGAACCGTTACGTGCAGCAAGCGGCCTGGCACGGGCTCATCGACCCCCAAGATCTCCGGCTGAAAATGCGGGCCCAGCAAGATGGCCACCCCACTAGAAATGGCGGTGAGGTGGCTCATGCGGACCTCTCCTTGCCATTCCAGGAGCCACGTGGCTTCGTCTCCCGGAACGGTGTGGGTTTCTTGCAGGAAGCACACCGCATATTTCCCCTCCCGCAGGAGCGAAAAATTGTCAAATCTACGGCGTGCCCCTCTGCCGCCGTTGATGTTGAGGCTGGCTATGGTTATCTTCATGGCAAAAGCATAGTGCAACCTCTACCTTAACCTATTGTGGGGGAGGGAGCGGAGTCTTTTGTTGAACTCCGCTCCCTCCGCAGCCCAGCGAGGAGTCCCTCGAGCTCGCGCAGCTCAAGGTGCTGCTCCTTTGTCAAGGGCCCGCCCGCGGCCAAGGTTTTAACGGCGGCGCGGACGGACGCCTTGATCAGCTCCGGCTCGGACCATTTTTCCAGGGCCAGTCGGGCTTGGTCGCGGCGACCCCGGCTCTGGGCCAAAAAGTCCCGGAGTTCCTTTGCAGGAACGAGGAGGGCCTCAGCGGCGGCCGCGAGCAGATCCACCGCCTCCCTGGCGGTGGTCTCTAGGTCTTCACCCGCGTCCCCCACCGAGTCCCCGTCCTCCTCCGGGAGGTGGCCGCCAGCAGCCGGCCCATCGACCGCACAAGGTACGGCAAATGAACCGGCCGCTCCAACCGGCCCTGGCTCTGCCCCGATCCCACCCCCAGGATCGTCGGCAGAGGAGTCCCCACTGGGCTCTTTTAAAAATGGTGCTGGGTCGGGAAATGACAGCGGAAGGGGTTCCCCCTCCGCCCCAGGAACCGGAGAACAAGGAGAGACCCGGCCATAGGAAATCCCCAGGCCCTCCAAGTGCTCCAGCTCCAAAGTAAGGGGCGAGGGTGGGTGTTCCTCCCCCTCCCCGCTGCCACCCCCCGGCCCAGCATCTACAGTTTCATTAAAATCAATATATTTTGTTTCTGCCGGGTCGAGCAACTCCCGGGGGAAGTTGGGTAATAGCTGGGCGGGATCAGGTTCGGCCTTTTCGGCCTCGCCCGCCTCAGTCCCCGGGACGCCCGGCCCGGCGGCTACGCATTCCTCCGCGGTCCCCACGCCCCCCACGACAGGCAGATCTTCCACTCCATCCCCGGGAGGCAGAGGCTGGGCAGCCTCAACTGTCTCACCCTCCCCGGGGAAAGACTCCTCGCGCCTGCAGCGCAATTTGGGGGCGCTGGTGGGGGACGCGGGACACGCGGCGGGCACCGCCTCCTCCGCGGAGGGATGTTGTTCCCCCTCCGCCTCATTGGGGCGGTGCCTCTTTTTGTTCCTGGGGGCGCGCGGAGTCAGGGAGACCTCCATGTCTGCCGAGGCCTCCCGCTCCGCCCCCCCCTTTTCCTTTTCTTGCCCGCGCCTGGGCCCCTCTGTGGTGGTATTCAAGGGCCCGGGCACGGGCTCGGGGCACCCCGCGCTCGCCGGTGACGGGGTTGGGCTGAGCGCGGTGGTCAAATTATCCGGCGCACCGAGGGGACCCGCCTCTTGATGTTTTGTCTTCTTCCGCGCCTTCTTTCCGGTCGGACGCTCTCCCTCCCCCCCGCCGGAGGCCCTGAAAACAAAGGCCTCCGACGATGCCCGCGCACCCATGGCTCCCGGCACGCGGACGCAACTAGGGGGAGGGGTGGCGGCAGCGCCAGCCTTGGCCGCCTTCGGTGGTTTGGCGGCCTTGGAGGCGGGGCAGTTCTTGCGAACATGCCCCACCTCCCTGCAGGCATGGCACCGCACGCCGTCCGACGTCCAGAAGACGCGGTAGGCAGTCCCCTCGTGCACCACATTAAAGTGCCCTTCTGTCATGTCCTCCCGCGCCAGCCGGACAAAGAGCTGGCGGCGGAAGGAGAACACGTGGCGCAGGCTGTTCTCCCTGAGGCCGAGCGGTATGGGGTTGATCCCTGACCTTACCTCCCCCAGTTGTTGTAGGTGAGGGAGGAGGAGCCCAGCGGGAACAAAGGGCGGGACGTTCGACACGATGACCCTCTGCGCGGTGGCCTCGAGAGGATCCACCGGCAGGAACGTCCCGCCCACCGTGAGCCCCTTTTCAAGGGCCAGGGACACCGCCCGCTCCGACCCCAGGAAGAAAACAGCCTTCCCAGACATCTTGGAGGCTGCGACAATGGCCGAGGGGCCGACTACCCCAGCCATCGCCCGCACGCACTCCTCGATGCTCATTGTGGGGTGAGTGTAGCTCTTGACCCCGTGTTTTTTTGTTATAAGTGTAAATGGTGGCAGGGCAGCGGGTGGCGCAGGAGGTGCTGTGGAAGCGGTTGCCACCTGCGCATACGTCCTAGCTGGCCCTGCCACCGGCGTGGATGGGGTCGCCATCACGGGGTCCCTTTAAGGGCTACACCCACCCCAAAGTCACAGGCCTTAATGGTCTTTAATGGCCTCGTGTATTTAACTGAGCAGAGGAGCCCTTAACGAGGCACCTCTCCCCTCGTTGACAATTGGGGAGAGGCCTTGCTCCCTCTGCTCAGTTGTCTTAATTGTTTTTTTTTAAATTTGGAAGGAAGAGGCCTCAGAGAGAGAGGGGAGAAACAGAGGGTAACGGAGAAAGAGAGAGGGGGGTGGGAAGGGGGGGGGCTGCGAGGGCAGGTCTCTCCTCGCAGCTGTGGGTGGGTGCACTCCCCAGATGGCAAAAACACAAAAGTCCTTGGGGTGGTCTTCAGGTGGGGGGAGAAGATGTCTTCACCTGGGGTAGCTGGAGCCACCAGGCACTCCTAACGATCTTTAATTGGGTGATTAATAACAATCTTCAGCCTGGTAGCTCCAGCTATCCCAGGCTAGGCAAATGTGGGGGGGGTGGGGGGGGGTTCCAATTGTGGGGGGGGGCCTAGTTGTCAGCAAGGCCCCCACGCACACTACCACACACACACACACCCCCCGCGATGTTCCGGCCCTCAGTGGTCTTCTTTCCTCCCCCCACCGATACAACAAAGTCTGTTTGGGGAAATGCACCCACACCCACCTGTAGAAGATGTAGAGTCTCCCTCCTTCCACACTGGTTTGTTGTTGGTTTTTTCCCCCTCTCTCCAACTCCTTGCAGAATGGTAAAAAGATGTTGTAAAGTTTTCTGTTCTCCTCCTCTCCCTCTGGATAAAAGTTGGTGGTGAAGCCCCTTCCTTCCCTCTCCTCCTGGGCTGGTCTCAGGGCTCTCCAGGCAGGAGCACAGGTTGCTAGCTGCTCTCCTCACTGCTCACAGCTCCAACTGAGCAGGACACGCCTCTACTGCTCCACAATTGGTCCTTGTGCTTGAAACTCTTTTGAGTTCACCTGTGAAAACATAAAAACAATAAACGGTGCCACCCGACCTGGGTGACACTCCAGATATTTTCAAGGCCCTTTTTTTCCCCCCTTTTTTTTTTTTGGTTTTTTTTTGTGTTTTTCTTTTTTTTTTTTTTTTGGTTTTTTTTTTTGGGCACTAAAATCACAATTTTCCCCAGTGCCCCCTATAAAAGGGAAGGGGGACACTAAAAGCACCGGCAATTAAAACAAATTAAACTTTAAAACGTAAAATCAAATTAAAATTTGGTTGCCGGGCGTGATGATGCACTCCAGTCCCTCCTTGTGCTTGAAACTCTTTTGAGTTCACCTGTGAAAACATAAAAACAATAAACGGTGCCACCCGACCTGGGTGACACTCCAGACTTTTTCAAGGCCCTTTTTTCCCCCCCTTTTTTTTTGGTTTTTTTTTTGTGTTTTTCTTTTTTTTTTTGGTTTTTTTTTTGGGCACTAAAATCACAATTTTCCCCAGTGCCCCCTATAAAAGGGAAGGGGGACACTAAAAGCACCGGCAATTAAAACAAATTAAACTTTAAAACGTAAAATCAAATTAAAATTTGGTTGCCGGGCGTGATGATGCACTCCAGTCCCTCCTTGTGCTTGAATGACAGAAGGATAGTTTGCAGGTGAAGCAGGCAATCAGGAAGGCGAATGGAATGTTGGCCTTCATTGCGAGAGGGATGGAGTACAAAAGCAGGGAGGTCCTGCTGCAACTGTACAAGGTATTGGTGAGGCCGCACCTGGAGTACTGCGTGCAGTTTTGGTCACCTTACTTAAGGAAGGATATACTAGCTTTGGAGGGGGTACAGAGACGATTCACTTGGCTGATTCCGGAGATGAGGGGGTTACCTTATGATGATAGCTTGAATAGACTGGGTCTTTACTCGTTGGAGTTCAGAAGGATGAGGGGTGATCTTATAGAAACATTTAAAATAATGAAAGGGATAGACAAGATAGAGGCAGAGAGGTTGTTTCCACTGGTCGGGGAGACTAGAACTAGGGGCACAGCCTCAAAATATGGGGGAGACAATTTAAAACCGAGTTGAGAAGGAATTTCTTCTCCCAGAGGGTTGTGGATCTGTGGAATTCTCTGCTCAAGGAAGCAGTTGAGGCTAGCTCATTAAATGTATTCAAGTCACAGATAGATAGATTTTTAACCAATAAGGGAATTAAGGGTTACGGGGAGCGGGCGGGTAAGTGGAACTGAGTCCACGGCCAGATCAGCCATGATCTTGTTGAATGGTGGAGCAGGCTCGAGGGGCTAGATGGCCTACTCCTGTTCCTAATTCTTATGTTCTTATGTAATTTCAATATATAAAAACTATTTCCCAAAAATAACTTGATAATACCTATTTATATTCCCTGTCCCAATATTCTGAGTACAATTATCTTCAATTTAACTCTCTAAATAACTTACAACTTATTCTCCACCCTTCCGCCGAAGTTCAAAATGGCGCCCGTAGTGCCCATTTCCGTCTCTTAGGCCCAGAAAAAGCAACTATTTCTCAGCACTCTTTTGGGCCTTGCATTGGCCCAGCGAAGTGCATGCTAGGTGCTAAAACTTGGGATGGGCCTTGTGTGGGCGATCATCTTGGCGATCAAAGTGGAAACTTAGGCACCTGTGTTTCCGGTGCTATTTTGGGCCTAGTTTCCACTTTTTGCTCAAAATGGGCGATAGAGGTCCATTTTGGGCGATAGATGGGCCATAGATGGGCGACGTGAAGTGGAAAGTCTAGTCCAAAGGGTTATGAGGAACGGGCAGGGAAGTGGAGCCGAGTCCATGATCAGATCACCCATAGTCTTATTGAATGGTGGAGCAGATTCGAGGGGCCAAATGACCTACTCCTATTTCTTATGTTCTTAAAACTGAAGGTTGTGGCTAACAGTAATGCACCGGAGCCAGCAGAGGGCGATGCTGCGCGGTGTGAACTGACTGCGGGTAATGCTGGCGAGAAGAGGATCAATACTGGGCGGTGCTCCTCACCATCACTGGGCTTGGCCAAGGGGCCGCACCTGAGACTCTCACTCCTCTGTTCTCTCCACAGATGTTGCCTCACCTGCTGAGTGTTTCCAGAGCTCCAGCCGTGGCCCGGTGCTCGCACTCTCACCTCTGAGCCAGAAACATAGAAACATAGAAAATAGGTGCAGGAGTAGGCCATTCGGCCCTTCTAGCCTGCACCGCCATTCAATGAGTTCATGGCTGAACATGAAACTTCAGTACCCCCTTCCTGCTTTCTCACCATACCCCTTGATCCCCCGAGTAGTTAGGACTTCATCTAACTCCCTTTTGAATATATTTAGTGAATTGGCTTCAATTACTTTCTGTGGTAGAGAATTCCACAGGTTCACCACTCTCTGGGTGAACAAGTTTCTCCTCATCTCGGTCCTAAATGGCTTACCCCTTATCCTTAGACTGTGACCCCTGGTTCTGGACTTCCCCAACATTGGGAACATTCTTCCTGCATCTAACCTGTCTAAACCCGTCAGAATTTTAAACGTTTCTATGAGGTCCCCTCTCATTCTTCTGAACTCCAGTGAATACAAGCCCAGTTGATCCAGTCTTTCTTGATAGGTCAGTCCCACCATCCCGGGAATCAGTCTGGTGAACCTTCGCTGCACTCCCTCAATAGCAAGAATGTCCTTCCTCAAGTTAGGAGACCAAAACTGTACACAATACTCCAGGTGTGGCCTCACCAAGGCCCTGTACAACTGTAGCAACACCTCCCTGCTCCTGTACTCAAATCCCCTCGCTATGAAGGCCAACATGCCATTTGCTTTCTTAACCGCCTGCTGTACCTGCATGCCAACCTTCAATGACTGATGTACCATGACACCCAGGTCTCGTTGCACCTTCCCTTTTCCTAATCTGTTACCATTCAGATAATAGTCTGTCTCTCTGTTTTTACCACAAAAGTGGATAACCTCACATTTATCCACATTATACTTCATCTGCCATTCATTTGCCCACTCACCTAACCTATCCAAGTCACTCTGCAGCCTCACAGCATCCTCCTCGCAGCTCACACTGCCACCCAACTTAGTGTCATCCGCAAATTTGGAGATACTACATTTAATCCCCTTCTCTAAATCATTAATGTATAATGTAAACAGCTGGGGCCCCAGCACAGAACCTTGCAGCACCCCACTAGTCACTGCCTACCATTCTGAAAAGTACCCATTTACTCCTACTCTTTGCTTCCTGTCTGACAACCAGTTCTCAATCAATGTCAGTACACTACCCCCAATCCCATGTGCTTTAACTTTGCACATTAATCTCTTATGTGGGACCTTGTTGAAAGCCTTCTGAAAGTCCAAATATACCACATCAACTGGTTCTCCTTTGTCCACTCTACTGGAAACATCCTCAAAAAATTCCAGAAGATTTGTCAAGCATGATTTCCCTTTCACAAATCCATGCTGACTTGGACCTATCATGTCACCATTTTCCAAATGCGCTGCTATGACATCCTTAATAATTGATTCCATCATTTTACCCACGACTGAGGTCAGGCTGACCGGTCTATAATTCCCTGTTTTCTCTCTCCCTCCTTTTTTAAAGTGGGGTTATATTGGCTACCCTCCACTCGATAGGAACTGATCCAGAGTCAATGGAATGTTGGAAAATGACTGTTAATGCATCCGCTATTTCCAAGGCCACCTCATTAAGTACTCTGGGATGCAGACCATCAGGCCCTGGGGATTTATCGGCCTTCAATCCCATCAATTTCCCCAACACAATTTCCCGACTAATAAAGATTTCCCTCAGTTCCTCCTCCTTACTAGACCCTCTGACCCCTTTTATATCCGGAAGGTTGTTTGTGTCCTCCTTAGTGAATACCGAACCAAAGTACTTGTTCAATTGGTCTGCCATTTCTTTGTTCCCCGTTATGACTTCCCCTGATTCTGACTGCAGGGGACCTACGTTTGTCTTTACTAACCTTTTTCTCTTTACATACCTATAGAAACTTTTGCAATCCGCCTTAATGTTCCCTGCAAGCTTCTTCTCGTACTCCATTTTCCCTGCCCTAATCAAACCCTTTGTCCTCCTCTGCTGAGTTCTAAATTTCTCCCAGTCCGCGGGTTCGCTGCTATTTCTGGCCAATTTGTATGCCACTTCCTTGGCTTTAATACTATCCCTGATTTCCCTAGATAGCCACGGTTGAGCCACCTTCCCTTTTTTATTTTTACGCCAGACAGGAATGTACAATTGTTGTAATTCATCCATGCGGTCTCTAAATGTCTGCCATTGCCCATCCACAGTCAACCCCTTAAGTATCATTCGCCAATCTATCCTAGCCAATTCACGCCTCATACCTTCAAAGTTACCCTTCTTTAAGTTCTGGACCATGGTCTCTGAATTAACTGTTTCATTCTCCATCCTAATGCAGAATTCCACCATATTATGGTCACTCTTCCCCAAGGGGCCTCGCACAACAAGATTGCTAATTAATCCTCTCTCATTACACAGCACCCAGTCTAAGATGGCCTCCCCCCTAGTTGGTTCCTCAACATATTGGTCTAGAAAACCATCCCTTATGCACTCCAGGAAATCCTCCTCCACCGTATTGCTTCCAGTTTGGTTAGCCCAATCTATGTGCATATTAAAGTCACCCATTATAACTGCTGCACCTTTATTGCATGCATCCCTAATTTCCTGTTTGATGCCCTCCCCAACATCACTACTACTGTTTGGAGGTCTGTACACAACTCCCACTAACGTTTTTTGCCCTTTGGTGTTCTGCAGCTCTACCCATATAGATTCCACATCATCCAAGCTAATGTCTTTCCTAACTATTGCATTAATCTCCTCTTTAACCAGCAATGCTACCCCACCTCCTTTTCCTTTTATTCTATCCTTCCTGAATGTTGAATACCCCTGGATGTTGAGTTCCCAGCCCTGATCATCCTGGAGCCACGTCTCCGTAATCCCAATCACATCATATTTGTTAACATCTATTTGCACAGTTAATTCATCCACCTTATTGCGGATACTCCTTGCATTAAGACACAAAGCCTTCAGGCTTGTTTTTTTAACACCCTTTGTCCTTTTAGAATTTTGCTGTACAGTGGCCCTTTTTGTTTTTTGCCTTGGGTTTCTCTGCCCTCCACTTTTCCTCATCTCCTTTCTGTCTTTTGCTTTTGCCTCCTTTTTGTCTCCCTCTGTCTCCCTGCATTGGTTCCCATCCCCCTGCCATATTAGTTGAACTCCTCCCCAACAGCACTAGCAAACACTCCCCCTAGGACATTGGTTTATAGGTTCAAGGTTCCAAACCAGAGACTTGGGCACAAAGTCAAAGTCTGCCCTCTCAAGGGGCTGTGAAAGATCCTATGATACTATTTGAAGAAGAGCAGGAGAGTTCTGCCTGGTGTCTTGGTCAATATTCATCCCTCAACCAACACAATTGTTTTTGAGGAGGTAACCAGGAGGGACATGAAGGTAGTGTGTTTGATGTAGTGTACATGGACTTTAGCAAGGACTTTGATAAGGTTGCACACAGCAGACTGGTCATGAAAGTAAAAGCCCATGGGATCCAGAGCAAAGTGGCAAGTTGGATCCAAAATTAGCTCAGAGGCAGGAAGCAAAGGGGAATGGGTGATGGGTGTTTCTGTGACTGGAAGGCTGTTCTCAGTGGGGTTTCGTAGGGGGTATAAGAGTTTGCAGATGATACAAAAATAGTCTGTGTGGTTGATAATGAAGAAGAAAGCTGCACACTGCAGGAAGATATCGATCAACTGGTCAGGTGGGCAGAACAGTGGCAAATGGAATTTAATCCGGAGAAGTGTGAGGTAATGCATTTGGGGAGGGATAACAAGGAAATGGAATACACATTAAATGGTAGGACACTGAGAAGTGTAGAGGAACAGAGGGACCTTGGAGAGCACAGATCCCTGAAGGTGGCAGGCCAGGTAGATAAGGTGGTTAAAAAGGCATATGGAATGCTTGCCTTTATTAGCCAAATCATAGAATACAAGAGCAGGGAGGTTATGCTTGAAATGTATAAAACACTGATGACATGGAGCGTACAACAAATCAAGCACTGCACCCACCCATCCCTTCAACCTCTGTCTGCCCTACCTGTGACAGCGACTGTAGATAACGCATTGGTCTCATCAGTCACCCGAGAACTCATTTTAGTGTGGAAGCAAGTCATCCTTGACTCCAGGGGACTGCCCATGAAGATGATAAAACACTAGTTAGGCCACAGCTAGAGTACTGCGTGCAGTTCTGGTCACCACATTACAGAAAATATGCAATTGCACTAGTGAGGGTACAGAGGAGATTTACGAGGCTGTTGCCGGGAGTGGAGAATTTTAGTGATGAGGAAAGATTGGATAGGCTGGGGTTGTTTTCTTTGGAACAGAGGAGGCTGAGGGGAGATATATATAATTATGAGGTGTATAAAATTATGAGGGGCCTGGATAGAGTGGATAGGAAGGACCTATTTCCCCTAGCAGTGGGGTCAATAACCAGGAGGCATAGATTTAAAGTAATTGGGGGGAGGTTTCGAGGGGATGTGAGGGAAATGTCTTCACCCAGAGGGTGGTGGGGGTCTGGAACTCACTGCCTGAAAGGGTGGTAGAGGCAGAAACCCTCACCACATTTAAAAAGATACTTGGATGTGCCCTTTGAAGTGTCGTAACCTAAAGGGCTACGGACCCAGAGCTGGAAAGTGGGATTAGGCCGGGTAGCTCTTGGTCAGCCGGCGTGGACACGATGGGCTGAATGGCCTCGTTCCATGCTGTAGATTTCTGTGATTCTGTGACTCTAACACTTAGAATGGACCCATGGTGTTCGCACCGGCCCTTTGGCACAGCGATCCCGTGAATCCCACGCCCAGATCTTTGCCCATAGCCCTGGAATTATTTATCCATTCCCTTGTGAAAGTTAATATTGAACCAGCTCCTGCCCCTCTGCTTCCAAATCTGATCACTTCTCAATCTTCGTGCGATATTGCTCTGCGCACGGGCAAGTTTCCTAAAAACTCCCGGCCCCGCCCTCCAGCGCTCGCAACTTTCCGATTGGATGGAATATTTGGGCGTATCTGCGCTCTTTGGCTGATTGACAGTCCCATTGACCAATGAGGAGCCGAGTCTGCAACTCCGATTATATGAAACGGACCAATGAGGAGCGGCGCTCGGCGGCTACACTGTCGCGGAAAGTTGGTGGAGAAACAGAGACAAGAGACAAGAGACAAGAGACAAGCGGCACAGCAAGAGGCAGAGACAGAGACAGAGCGGTGAGACCCGGGACCCGGGGGGAGGAGAGAGGGAGAGGGGGAGACCCGGGACCCGGGACCCGGGGGGAGGAGAGAGGGAGAGGGGGAGAGGGGGAGACCCGGAGACCCGGAGACCCGGAGACCCGGGGGGCAGAGCGGTGAGACCCGGGGAGACCAGGGACCCGGGGGGAGCGGGGAGACCCGGGACCCGGGGGACAGAGCCCGGGACCGGGGGGGGACCGGGGGGAGACCCGCATCGCGGGCAGAGGCCGGCCCGAGTTTGACGGGAGTTTGGTTGTTTCGGGATGTTGGGGGCGGGAGAGCCGGGGTTTGAGGGGAAGGGCGGGAGAGCTTTGGTTTTTTGGGGGGGCGGGAGAGCCGGGGTGGGGCAGAGCTCTGGTTCTCTTGGCTGGGTTGCGATCGGGGAGGGAGGGGGAGCTGGTGGGCCATGGGGGGCCTCACTGTCCGCAGGTTTTGAAATAGAATTTACACTTTAAAACATTCTGAACCATTTGGTGATCGGAGTCTCCTGGGTTTGTGGGGACGGCTGTCACTGAGTAAGTCGCTAACAGGAAATGATCGATGTCTGTGCTGTAACTGCCGCGGTTCATGTGGGGCAGGGGGCTCGAAGTGTCGGTAACCGGCTGTCGCTTCTTCCATTTCAATATTTAACACCGAACTGATCAAAGTTTCAGATGCTGTTAACTTTCAGAATTTTCCTAACTGAAGGAACGTTTCAGTTCTGGGAAAGCTCGCCACTCTCCCGGCCCGAATGGTCTGAAATATTCTCGCTGTCTGACATTCTCCGCAGTCTGTAATGGTTTAAATTCACAATCCTGTGTGTCAGGGAGGGCATTCCAGCCCGAGTGGGTTAGATGGTGGCGGTGGGATACTGGACCAGGATGTGCAGAAGTGATTCAGGTCACAGTGCAAATGGGAAATCGCCACATCTAATGGAGGTTTTCTATGTATATATGTCACGGTGTAATTACCTCCTATCAGATGGTGCTGTAGTGGAGAGAGGGTGAATCACAGCTCAATGTCTTGCACTCAGCATTCCTGAATAAATGGGTAGATAGTCAAATGGGTATAATGAAAAGATGGCAACTTGGGCTTTAAACTTTAACCCCTATTTAAAATCACACTGAAAGGAGCTGGCAGCCTAAGCCCCATCAGCAATGTGATGGAAGGTATGGACAGTGCTATCAAGCGGCACTTACTCACCAATAACCTGCTCACTGAGGCCCAGTTTGGGTTCCGCCAGGACCACTCAGCTCCAGACCTCATTACAGCCTTGGTCCAAACATGGACAAAAGAGCTGAATTCCAGAGGTGAGGTGAGAGTGACTGCCCTGTCACTGACATCAAGGCAGCATTTGACCGAGTGTGGCATCAAGGAGCCCTAGTAAAACTGGTCAATGGGAATCAGGGGGAAAACTCTCCACTGGCTAGAGTCATACCTAGCACAGAGGAAAATGGTTGTGGTGGTTGGAGCAGCATTGGGCTCAGTACCAATGCCCCCCACTGTGGAATATCCTCGCAGTGCTCACGTTCCACAGGAAAGTGGTGACGGGAAACCATTACAATCTGGCATCAAGGAGCCCTTGTAAAATTAAAGACAATGGGAATCAGCGGGAAAACTCTCCACTGGCTGGAGTCATACCTAGCGCAGAGGAAAATGGTTGTGGTGGTTAGAGGTCAATCATCCTGGCCTCAGGACCTAGGCCCAACCATCATCAGTTGCTTCATCAATGACCCTCCATCATAAGGTCAGAAGTGGGGATGTTCGTTGATGACTGCACAGTGTTCAGTTCCATTCACAACTCCTCAGATAATGAAACAGTCCGTGCCCACATACAGCAAGACCTGGACAACATTCAGCTTGGGCTGATAAGTGGCAAGTAACATTCGCACCACACAAGTGCCAGGCAATGACCATCTCCAACAAGCGAGAGTCTAACCACCGCCCCTTGATATTCAACGGCATTACCATCGCCGAATCCCCCGCCATCAACATCCTGGGGGTCACCTCTGACCAGAAACTTAACTGGACCAGCCACATAAATACTGTGACAACAAGATCAGGTCAGAGGCTGGGTATTCTGCGGCGAGTGTCTCACCTCCTGACTCCCCAAAGCCTTTCCACCATCTACAAGGCACAAGTCAGGAGTGTGATGGAACACTCTCCACTTGCCTGGATGAGTACAGCTCCAACAACACTCAAGAAGCTCGACACCATCCAGGACAAAGCAGCCGCTCGATCGACACGCTACCCACCACCTTCAACACTCACTCCCTCCACCACCGGCGCCCCCTGGCTGCAGTGTGCACCATCTACAAGATGCACTGCAGCAACTCGCCAAGGCTTCTTCGGCAGCACCTCCCAAACCCACGACCTCTACCGCCTAGAAGGACAAGGGCAGCAGGTCCATGGGAATACCACCATCTCCACGTTCCCCTCCCAGTCACACACCATACCGACTGGGAAATATATCGGCCGTTCCTTCATCGTCGCTGGGTCACAATCCTGGAACTCCCTCCCTAACAGCACTGTGGGAGCACCTTCACCACACGGACTGCAGCGGTTCAAGAAGGCGGCTCACCACCACCTTCTCAAGGGGCAGTTAGGGATGGGCAATAAATGCCGGCCTGGCCAGCGATGCCCACATCCTGGGATGAATAAAAAGAAAAAGCGGGTTAACTGTGACTGAGCGGTTAAACCCCTGGGCCAGTCACCCAATGACTTGTATGTGAGAATCTGCCTCTCTTTTAGTGGGGAAAGCCAATCCCACTGTCGCAGGTCATCCCAAGGGTGAAAAGTAAAATAAAAAAAGACAAAATGGATGATGTGTGACGATGGGAGGCAGCGAGCCAAAGATTGAAGAGTTCCCCAGATGGAGTGTGGATGGCGAGGGGTTTGGGAGGGTATATGCAAGGTGTGCAGCAAAGTGTATTGACCACAGTGACTGAGGGGAGAGAATGGCTCAGTTGGGATTGTCTGTCAATATTATGTTTCTTGCAGTGAAAGGTGGGTACAAATTTCCCTTGTGCTGCAGTTCCTTGTTGATTTACCCTGAATTAAAGTCTCCCTGTACCTGCCTCTTCAGTTTGCTTGGCTTGGTTCAGTTCACTGAAACGTGATCATAAACTATGCCAGATCGCACCCAGCCACTTGGCTAAAAGTGGGATGGTTTTGTGCATTTTAATTAACATGATGCTTCCATCTTGGAGAAGCGATGGTTCCCTTTCCTGTTTTTGTGAGTGGCGTATTGTTTCCTGTAGATAACGGCACTCGATGCAGCACATGGAGTCTGCCAGTTGGGCCCATCTCTGGCCCTCTGCATGTGGTTAGAGAGTTGTTTGAATCGACAATGCACTTTCTTCGGTCTGCTGCAAACATCTGCCACAGATTCCCTCTGTTTACCCACATTTCCCATCAGTTCCATTATACAACCAGAAAAGAGCCATTTCTGAAGGTCTGACTTGATTAGTCTGGTGGAAGGACATGTACAGTTGGAGCTTGCTGATTGATGGTTAGAACTGTTGCTGGGGGGTTGTTACACACTTGGAATGTGCAGCTTTTATCTGAACTTCCAATTCCAGTGTTTCTTGGCACAGGGACCCTGGGCTCTTCAGGATTCAACTGGAGACAGAGAGACGGGGGGCTGGGAAGGAAGGAGCGCAGGAGAAAGGCAGCACAAGTCCGAGTGAGGGGGGCAGGAGCAAGAGAGGAATCAAAAGTACTTCCACAAACCAAACTTGGTTCCATTCAGCCACATGACCCGTGATTTCTGTTTATTTTGTTCATTACTCTAATGATTAAATACTGATTGTATTTGAGTAACGGCGTTTATCCAACAGGTTGTGCAAACAATGTGAGCCCCAGGGGCCAGACTGTGCGGATCAGTGAGGATCGAAAGATTAGATAAAGAGAATCGGCAATTTGCGATAAAACAACGCCAAAGTTGGGTTTTAATAAGCTGCAGGTTGTAGGAGGCCGGGGGTTAATCTCACTCTCTGCACCTCCCCCTTGTGGAATATTCACCTCTGCAAATTACCACCAGCTTCCTGTTGTTTCACTAACCTGGTGTGACCTTTCTGTCGCACAAACCACAGGAGTGAGGACAGCGAGTGGCTACAACAGGGGCCTGGGGGGGGGGGAAATCGGACTATCAGCGACCTAAACTGGGGAGGGGAAACCTCATTAAATAACTGTCTGTGCCTCTGGCCCAGTGACTCTCTGGGTCCTCTAGCGAGAAAGATCGGAGTTCCTGCACCAACTTGCCGTCCGGAGGAGGTGAGGGTCCCCGATGGAGGGCACTCTACGCGGGAGTCCTCCCACTATTTATCGGGGACTTGGTCTGGAGGGTGATGCACGGAGCAGTCCCGTGCAATAGGTTTTTAAGTCCATTCACGGACTCCCAGACCGCCTGCAATTTCTGCGGTTTGGAGGAGTCCGTGTTGCATGTCTGTTGTATGTGCGAGGTTGCAGCCCCTCTTCCATTATTTGAAGGCTGCACCTCAAATTCTGGTTGCACTTCAGTCCCACACTCCTGATCTTTGGTGTCCCTGGAGATGGAGCACGCGGTGTCCACCGGTACGCTCGCGGCCTTCCGTGAGAGGTGGGCACCGGAGGGACTGGAGTGCATCATCACCCCTGGCAATAGAAATTTAATTTTAATTTGATTTGATTTGACAAAGGTTCCCTTTATGTTCAATTGTTAATTTGTGTTTTTGGTGCCCTCCAAAAAAAAAAAAAAAAAAAAAAAAAAAAAACAACAACAAGGGGGCACTTGAACGACAGTTTCTACCAAACTAGTTGTGGAGTTCCTGATGGGAAACCGTTGGTTTGTTGACCTGTAAAGTGCGGTTTCTGGGTGGTGCTAAGCGGCTGTGTCAAGGTCAGACTGGAAGGGTGGCTCCAGTTAATTTTACACCGGCTCAGTGTTGATGTTGAGTCACAAGGTGATGGTGACCTCCTGACCTTCATGGGCAGCTGGGGGACTATTCAGGGATGTCACGGCAGAGAAGTCAAGCTCTGTTTCTGCATCCGACTGTGACTGGGAGCTACCCGTGCTGACATTATTTGCATATTTGAGAGAAAATAGAGGCCGGAATCACACATTGAGTCTTCAGGACTTTCAGATTGTTAACCTTTCTTACCAACTCCCACTTCGCCTGCTCCCTGGGGTACAGACCCTGAAGGTGCTGACTCTCCCCGGGGTACAGACCCTGAAGGTGCTGACTCTCCCTGGGGTACACACCCTGAAGGTGCTGACTCTCCCTGGGGTACAGACCCTGAAGGTGCTGACTCTCCCTGGGGTACAGACCCTGAAGGTGCTGACTCTCCCTGGGGTACAGACCCTGAAGGTGCTGACTCTCCCTGGGGTACAGACCCTGAAGGTGCTGACTCTCCCTGGGGTACAGACCCTGAAGGTGCTGACTCTCCCTGGGGTACAGACCCTGAAGGTGCTGACTCTCCCTGGGGTACAGACCCTGAAGGTGCTGACTCTCCCTGGGGTACAGACCCTGAAGGTGCTGACTCTCCCTGGGGTACAGACCCTGAAGGTGCTGACTCTCCCTGGGGTACAGACCCTGAAGGTGCTGACTCTCCCTGGGGTACAGACCCTGAAGGTGCTGACTCTCCCTGGGGTACAGACCCTGAAGGTGCTGACTCTCCCTGGGGTACAGACCCTGAAGGTGCTGACTCTCCCTGGGGTACACACCCTGAAGGTGCTGACTCTCACTGTGAGATGTTGTGGTGTGGGCCTGCTTTGACCAGCTGGCCAGTTCCTGCCTGCTGTATGTAGGTTTGTGCAGTATAAGTGGTTCCAGGCAGAATCTTTGCTCCGAGAACAATGTGTTCGGAGTCCGGCTGCTTTGCTCCCAACAATTTGTAACAAAGGTGTCTGTGAGCCGCGCTTCTCATGTTACACACAAAGGATTCAGTGAAACGGAAATGATCAACTCCTGGCCAGGATCAGGGGGAAGGAATAGAATTTCTCTGCTGTATCACAGGGCGAGCGATGGGGAAACTTGCCCTAGTGTCTTGGGGAATGAATGGACTGGCCGGTGTGGTACTGTGGCCAAGCAGGAAGGCCCAGGTCTGATACCGGGCCTGTCGGCAGTGAGTGAGTACCAACTGGAGGTTTTCAGTGGGTAATCGGGTCGAGGGTGAAGTGGCCCGGCGCCTGCTTATTGTTGTTAAAAAAAAAGAGGAGAGGGAGGAAAAGAGGAGGAAGAAAGAAAGAGAAAGAAGAAAGAGGGAGGAAGAAAGAGAGAGGGGAGAAAGAGAGAGGGGGAGAAAGAAGAAGAGAGGGAGGGGGAGAGGGAGAAAAAGAGAGAGGGAGGAAGGAGAGAGGGAGAAGGAGAGGGAGAAAAGAGGAGAGGGAGGAAGAAGAGAGAGGGAGGAAAAGAGAGAGGGAGGAAAAGAGAGAGGGAGGACAAAGAGAAGAGGGAGGAAAGAGGAGAGAAGAGCTCTTTTCTTCTCTTTCTTCCCTTCTCTTTCTTCCCCCTTTCTTTTTCCTTTTTTCCTTCTCTTTCTTCCCCTCTTCTCTTTCTTGCCCCCCCTCTTCTCTTATCTTCCCCCCTCTTCTCTTTCATTCCCCCCTTCTTCTCTTTCTTCCCCCCCCTCTTCTCTTTCTTCCCCCCCTCT